>NW_024349798.1:1735513-1974022 GCF_902729225.1 Pteropus medius | reverse complement strand
TCCCTCCCTCCTTCCTTTCTTCCTTCTTTCTTTCTTTCTTTCTTTTTAGGCAAGGCAATTTTTGGTTGACCTCACAGATTGCAAGGACCTTGTCAGTTTACAATCCTTTGATTTTTTTTTTAAATTTTTTTATACCTGCAGCACCTGGTCTTCCTAGGTGGTCTCCCATTCAAGTACTAACCAGGCCCGACCCTGCTTAGCTTCCGAGATCAGACAGGATCGGGCTTGTTCAGGGTGGCATGGCCATAGACCAATCTTTATTTTATTACCCTGGAACCAGACAGCGTCTTTGCTCTTGCTTTACTCCACTTTTACTGCCCCCCCCCATAACCCCCCCCCCCCCACCTCATATGTATGCAAGGATCATTTTATCACTCTAGCAGAAGATTCTAAAAATATCTAGACTCACCAACTTCAGGGGTTTATTCTCTCATCTGGGAGGCACCCACAAAGCCTTTGCCAATATAAATGGCATTTCCTTTGGTATTTTTAAAGATCAGAGGATCCGAGAGAATACGGCAAGCTAGATGGGGCCTTTGAATTCATAGCTACCAAATGCCTCATGTTTGAGGTTTAAAAAAATGTTAAGGAGACCCAAAAGGTTAGGTTTCGAGATAAGTCACCAAACGAGAAATGAACATAGTTAAAATCATCTGGAAAAGTAGATTCCAATTTCCTAGTAATAAAATTTAAATTAAAACATCCATGAGATAGCACTTCTAGCCGGTATGTTGGGCAAAGGTTTTTCAAATAAGAGTTTCTGGTGGAAGTTGATGAAGGAAAAGTGGGTTTCCCCTGCAGGAACATTTACTTCTCACTGAATAGACATATGATCTCCCACATTCCCCAGGGTCCCCTACAAGTAGGAAGGGCTGTGTGACTAGTCCTGGCCACTAGGGTCTGAACAAAAATATGAATCACTTTTGAGTAAATGCAGAGAAAAGATGGTGTGTGACCTCTCTATCTCTCACCTATGCTTATGGGGAGTCCAGGAGCCACATATTGACATGTCGGTGTGTCCATCAGCCGGGGTCCCTAAGAAACCAAGTTAGCACCAGCCTCAGGCCCTTTGCACCTAGTCGTTCCTTCTGGAATGTTCTTTCTTCTTATCCTTACATAGCTGGCTCCTTTTCTCCATTCAGGTCCCAGACAGGATCCAGAAAGGGCCCAATCTCTCCACCAATCCAACCTTCCCTTCCCCAGGCCCTCGCACTGTGACATCCTGTTTAATTGTCTTCCTAGCCACTTTCACATTTTAAAATGATTATATTCTTGGCTCAGTCTCCTCATCTGTGAAATGGACAGTCAGACTCAACAGTTCCTACGGGTCCTTCCTCTCCAACGGGACCCCCGGGGCTCTGGTAGGTACCAAGACCCCGTCTCTGCCACCATTCCTGCTCCTGTGTCCTGGGCCAGCCCAGCATCCCTTTTGGGAACAGAACCTGCTTTTCCTTCCAAGGACCACAGCTCCCCCACTCTCAGCCCTTGTGCTGTAGTATGGTAGGCAGACCACCCCTCCAAGTTCCAGCTGGAGCTGGACCCAGGCCATAGTGACCGGTTCGAAGACGGGCATGTGACTCAAGCCGGGCCACTCAGAGGGAAAGAGGTGTTCCCTTGCCATTGGGGGTTGCTAAACTGGGGAGGATGGAAGCCTAGAGCTGTTGGGGGGATCTCTGCCACTCCACAGCCCCCCTGAGAATGAAGCTGGCACAGGGACGCCATGCTGAGAGAGGAGCTGCCTCCCGTCAGCACGGTGGACCCAGCTTGCATGACCGAGATCTACCCCTAAGTTATCTGAGCCGGCAAGAGCCTCCTTCGGCTCAAGCCCGCTGGAATGAGTTTTCTGTTTCTTGCAGCCAAAACAGCCTTTAGCCTCCACTGTCCCTGTAAGGCTGTCATAGCCCCCAGAATGTTTGTTTATTGGTTAGTCCCTCCTGGGCTGTGAGCTCCCCGTGGCTCTGGTGGGGCCTCTGGCCTCTCTGCCCCTCCATAGCCCTGGCCGAGTGACCGGAGGAGACAGCAGCTCCGGGTCCTTAATTGGGGAGCTGCTCTGTCAATTCTAGAAGCTTCAGACTGTGTGATCTGAGCAATTAACCTTTCTTTAGAGGCCAAGGCCAATTATATCCCGGGGGCCATCTGTGACATCTGTGTAACAGACCAAGTGCCTCAGCCCAATGCCTTGGTTTTTACAGGACAAATGTGGTACAATCAATCTCTCCACCCCTTCTGCTGCTGCCTTGGTCAGGCTGCTGTCCTTTCTTGTGGTCACAGCAGTCTCCCACCTCCTCCACACTTCTCGTTGGCCCCTCAAGTCCATTCTCCCCAAATCTGTCCACTGTGACCTCTGCTACCTCATCTGCAATTTGCCCAGACCCAAGCCCTTCAGCCCCCATGAACTCCCTGTGCGGTAGGTTGTAGACGTGGCCCCAAATCTTCACCCTTTCTTGCGTCTGTGGCCTCTGCAGTAGCCCCCTACTCAGCCTATGGGCTCAGCCACGTGACTTGCTGTGGCCACTGGGGCAATAGCAGGTGAGACACAGCATATTGCAGAACCGGGGGTGCCCTCTCGCTTGTACCTCTGTTATCACCACAAGGTCATGCTGGGCCTAGCCTGCTGAAGGATGGGGGACCCCCAGAGATGGCCCAAGTCCTAATCATCCCAGCCGAGGCCAGCCTCAGTCAGCGACACTCAGACTTCACCTAGGCATGTGAACAATCCAGCTGAGGTCAGCAGGACACCTAGCCAGCTCCCACACCCCCGGAGGGCTGTGGTTCAGATGTGGCATTACTGTGGCAAGAGATAACTGATATATCTTCAATTCCTCAAGTACCTTGAGACTTTGAAGTGCTCTCCCATCTCCCTTGAGGCCCTCCCTGTCCTCATTCTGGTCTGTCTGGCCAGCTACACATCCTTCAGTACTCGGCTCAGTGTCTCATCCAATAGAAAGCTTCAGTCACTTCCTCTTCCAGCCCCTGTGTGCCTGTGGCCTGGCCCAGAGAGGGCAATTCTAATGGAATGATGGGGAAGGTAAAGGAGCTGACACAACACCCACCATGACCCCACACTCCACGCAGCTCTGGATAAGCCAGTGCTGCTAATTCTCTGAAGAGGCATTAACGGTCCCATTTTATTGCTAAGAAAACCAAGGTTCATCGAAGCTGTGTAACTTGCCCATGATCACAGAGCAGTTAAGTGATGTATACCCTTCCATTCTGGACTGGTCCACATTTGGGACAAGGTTAAATTTTGTGATATCCAAAAGAAGCAAATGCTTCTGTTCAGTAGAAATAATAATAATAGCTGATATTATAAAGCATTTACTATATTACTGGTGCTGTTCTAATCAATTGACCTATTTCAACTGATTTAATCTTCACAAAGAACTCTGTGAAGTATGTACTATGGTTATCCCCACTTTATAGTCAAGGAAACTGAGGCACAGAGGTTCATCGACCTGCTTAAGGTCACACAGCTAGTAAATGTCAGAACCGGGATTTGAATAGGCCGCGTGGTGCCATGGAGCTTTCTAGGCCCTGAGGCTAAAGGGTTCTTGCAGTGGACTGGATCCAAGGTGTTGAGAAGGCATCCTAGCACCACTTCAGCCTGTAGCTAGTGCCCTGTTCTGGGCTCAACCTGGCTGCCCCAGCACCCCTCAAGTCAGTTTTTTGTTTGGTTTTGTTTGGTTTTGTTTTAAAGAAAAGCAATAATTGGGGTAGGCTAGAACAGGGGTCGGCAAATTACGGCCCAAGGGTCAAGTCTGGCTCACCTCTTGTTTTTTTTAAATAAAGTTTTATTGGAACACAGCCACATCCATTTGTTTATGTGTTGTCGATGGCTGCTTTCATACTATGGTGGCAGAGATTGCAACTGAGACCATACGGCCTAGAAAGCCAATATTTACTAACCAGATATTTGCTATCTGGACCTTTTTAGAAAAGGTTTGCTAAACCCTAGGCTAGAGCAATGAACTAAACTCACAGACTAAACTTAATTATTTTAGTTTTGTAAAAATTTAAAAGTAATACGTACTCATCGTGCAGAATTTGGAAATTATAGAAAAAGGAAAAAGGAAAAACTTCTGTGTAAGGTCACCAGCCAGCAATAATCATCCATAGTTCCTTCCTTTTCTTCTTGTATTGCATCTGTAAGTTTCCCCCATCCTATAACCAGGAGCTGATTATGCAATTCTGTACCCTGCTGCTGTCACTTAATATCATCTCAGGAGCATTTTTCTGTGTGTTTTAATTACATTCAATTTTCGCTATTATAAGTAATGATGCGATTAGTGTCCTCGTACACACATTTTTGTTGACAATATGAAATATTATATAGTTGTCCAAAATGAATTCTTGAAGGAATTTTAATGATATAGAGACGGTCATGCTGCATTACTTACACCAGCAAAAAGACTAGAAACAATACGAACGGCCCGGCAGTAGGAGAATCGTTCTATGAACTTGGTACATCATTGGACGCGATATTCCGTAGCACTTAAATGTGATGATCACAAAGAAGGGAAAAATGGCTATCTTACTAAGCCTCAGTTTCCTTACCTGCAAAGTGGGGATAATGCCTTGCAGAGATATTTCATGAGGATTAAAGGAGATGATGCTTCTAAAGCACAAATTAAGCCTGGCTGTAGGTTGTATCCTCTATGTTAGAACTATTACTATTTAAAGTAATAATATATAAATGGGGGAGGCAGGGGAAAGGGTACAACCAGGCTGATAGGTCAGTCCTGCATCCTACCAGCTTCCTATCAGCTGTTAATATTTTGATGATCACCCCTTGGCTACACCCACACAAGTGGCTGGAAGGGGCCCTGGTTAAGTGGCGGGCGGCACTCTTCCAGCCCTGTGATTACTGTTCTCATATAATTTGTGTGATAATCGAAGGGCCAAGATCTCAAATGGGCTCTGATGAGAACCTACCTGCAACCAAGAAAGGAGCAAATGGCTCCTGATTGCAGACATAATTAAGCCACTACCACACCAGTATTGATGAGCTCTGAGGCAAGCCCAAGCTGAGTGCTGGGGCAACCACTAGTGGAGACAGAGAAGCATCTCTGCCTCAAAGCATCTCTACCTCACGTGCACCTGCACACACACACACACACACACCTGCCTTGGCAGCACCACACACACACACACACACACACAGTTGGTTTCAAAAACAGGAAGTAGACAGGGGCAGGGTGGGGTCTGAACGTGTGGCAAGCTGCCAAGAAAGTCTGGTGATTTAGGAGGAGTTTACCAGACTTCTATTTCAGATAGAAAAGAAATATTTGAAAGCAAAGAAACCCATGAACAGCAGAGGCCTCGTGGGGCCATAAATAAAGATTGGGCATACAGAGCAGGGTAGTGAGCAAACAAACCCCAGCGCGGAGTCAACCTGGCTTCGAGGCCATGTGGGCCCAAGCAGTCCTCATTCACTCCACAAATGCTAACTGAGCACCATTGCCAGGCACAGTTCAAGGTGCTGGGGACATCTCGTGAATGAAACAATGAGCCTGCTCCCTAGCAGAGACTGAAAAGAAACAAGCTAAGAAGTAAATCAGATCCTTTCAGACAGTGAAGCCATCGCAGAGTGATTGACGGAGTAGATTCTGGAGCCCGGTGATATGGGTTCACATCAGGCTCTGCCCCTTCTTCCGTGGGATCTTGGTCAAAACGTTTAACCCCTCCACAGTGAATGCTACTGGCACCCTGCCAAAGTCCCCTGCAGTGGGAGCAACAACGCCTAGCTGCTGCGATTTTAGGTCACTAAAGGTTTACATTGCCGTTTTCTGCAGAAAATTGACCCTGGCCGAATTGGATCCACCTCCCACGGAGGGTTATACCCATTCCTTCTCACCCCTCGGGCAGCCAGTGAAGAGGAAAGAGCCCCTCCCCTCCGCTCTGGCTGAAGGCGGGACCAGCTCTGTGGTGCTATTTACTCTCCAGAGCTTCCCCCAGGGGCAGGCTGCAGCCTCTCTCAGGGACCACAGCCTTGATTAGACCTTCCCTGCCACGTCTTGCTTCCTTCACTCGCTTCTCCTGAAAGCATCACCCAAATCATGGGCACTTGGACCCCTATCCTAAGGCTCTGTTCCTAGGGAACCCACATTAAGACATTCATTCTTCATTGGTAAAATGGGGACAACAATAGCACCTCTCTCGCGAGATTATTGTTGAAAATTAAATAAGTTAATATATTCCCCCCCCCGGCTTTATTGAGATATAATTGACATATAACACTGAATAAGTTTAAGGTGTATGACATGATGATTTGATATACATATACATTGCGAAATGATAACTGCAAAAAGGTTAGTGTATTCCTATATATGCTTAGACCAGGCCACTATAAGTGCTATTTAAGCATTAATAATTATTAGTGAAAAAATTAAATGGTTTCGTGCACAAAAGTGTCAAGGGGCTACATCAGTGAAGAGTGTCCAGGAAAGGTGTCTACGAGGAGGTCACATGTGAGCTAAATTCCGAGTAATAAGAAGAAGTCAGCTAAGCGAAGAGCTGGACGAAGAGAAATCCACGCATCGCAAGTGCAAAGGCCCCGAGGTGGAAACAGTCTTGCTTTGTGTTTCGTTCTTGCAATTTAAAGGCCAGTGTGGCTAGGAGTTCCGAGGGTTTTAAGGGTGTCGACTAATTTGATTTACATTTGCAGATCACTCTGATTGGTTGAAAATGCAATTATTGACTTAAAAAGTATTTCCCGGCGGCCCGTTTTGTGCAAGACGTGTAACAAGCACAATATTTTGAAGTATTCAAAGATGGACCTGACCTCAAGGGGCTCAAACCCGGGTGAAGCGGTGAACCTGGCATTGATGCTCTACAATCTAGTAAGTACTATGGGCTAATACAGAGGGGCAGGTGAAAGCTGGGGAAGTTGGGGTGGGGTGGGGCTGCTAGACCTTACAAAGGACAGGAATGCAGACGAGAGAGAGAAGTATTACAGGTAGAGGAAATGGAATGTTCAAATGCCCAGAGATGGGGAAGGAGGAGACAGCTGAAGGCGATTTAAAAGTCCAATCAACCTGGAGCACAGGATGCCTTAATCTGAGACCAGAGAGAGAAAGTGGAGACAGACCGTGGGAAATCTTGGGTGCCAGGTGAGAATTTGAACATTCTTCCAAAAGCACTGGAGAACTATCCACAAAGTTTTGAAGAGATGAGTTTAAACCATCTGTTTGTTGCATAGCGAACATAAAATTTGTATCAGTCATCTTTTAGTTGTGAGGGATAGAAAGTACGACCCAAACGCCTTAAACTGAAGAATAATTTTTCTCAGCTAGAAAGTGTAAAGGCAGGTCTAGCTTCAGGAACAGCTGGATCTGGGACCTGGTCCTCTGTCTTTTGGCTCCGCTTTCCACATTGTGGTTTGGGTCTCAGGCTTCGTGCAGTAGCAGACCCCAGGCCAGTGGAGTGCTGCTGGCAAGCTGGATGTCAGGAGGAAAATAACTGGTTTGAGGCAAATACTTATACTGCGGTTGATTTTGAGCTACTAATGTGACGTCACTGGATGTCAAGTTGAGGAGACATGGAAAATCAGCTCTTGAGGCCACCGGAAACAGCCCCAGCACATGTAAGCCTGTATCCGACCACCTTCCTAGGGGTTGCAGCAAACATTTCGTCACATCTCAGGCTCTGTGTGGTCATGGATTCATCTCTCAACCCATCACTATGGCCAGGGGTCTATGATGGCATAGGCCTGGGTCTCAAGTCCTCAGCCCAAAGCACGTGGCCTGAGCATAGGCAGGAATTGGTGACCCCTCAAAAATACTGGACATGGTTACCAGAAGAAGGAATGCTGAATGGGAGGCAAATACAACAGATTGTGAGAATCGAATGAGAAAATGGCCACGAGGAACTCTTTGTAAAGTGGGAAGCCCTATATAAGCTCCCTAACTAGCTGGAAATTTTTATTCTTGGTCTGGTGCACCAAGCTGCTGATACATCTGACTTAAAGTCCCATAAAACGCTATGGCAGATACCTCCGGGAGCATGTGGTTGTGAGATGAATGCTTCAAAACTCCCTTTTCTTTACCCATGGCAGACATTGCTAATTGATCACGGCACTCTCCCACAGAGCCTGGGCAATGCTCACAATCCTTCTCCACAAAGCTGTCCAGGCTGGCACTACCAAGTGAACGGAGAAGGGATGAAAGATGAAATCTTTCCGTTATCCTTGAACTAGTCCAATTCCATCACGAACCAGAGTAGAAACAGGCCCAGAGAGGGGAGCGACTGGCCCATTTCGCTGAGCAAGTTATTAGCAAAGCTTCCGACTCTTAATCAAACCTGGTAACATCCAAGGTGACTCATACGGAGGGATGAGTCAGGGGCAAAGAAGGTTGGAGGATGTGGGGACACTCCAAGTGGTGATGGCGTCCCACTGCTGTTAGAATAAACTCCAGATTCCCTACTGTGGCCTTCAAGGCTTCCCACAATCTGGCCCCTGCCTTCCTCTTGGCTTCATCTCCAACCACTCATTCCTCCCACTCCATGCCCCAGACATTCTGTCTTTCTAGTCCTCAAAACATGCCAAGCTCAACCCCAATCAGTGTTTTTGCAGGATCTCCCCAAGGGGAGACAAAGACATTCACCAGCAGCTCCAGGCTAACATCCCACCAGAAGCCCAGCAGAAGGAGAGCTCCCCTTTCCCAGTAAGCACAGCGAGTCCTCCAGGCCTGAGCCTCATTAGCCTACTAGAATCCAGCACCTATCATGGCAGCTAAGAAGATGGAAAACTGGCCTGGCCTGGATTCCATGCCCACCCATGGAGAGTGGAGTCAGGCTCATCCTGACCACACAGAGTGAAGAAGTAACAGTGAGGGACAAAGGAAGGGGAAACGGGCTCCGCGTTACACTTTACTTAATAATGGAGAGTCCATATCATGTGGTTTTCACCTGGAAGGAGGAACATGGGAAACAGGACGTTTAAATGCTTACCTATTACCCAGGACCAAGAACAAAGGGTGCAGAGGTGAGTGGATTCATCCTGTCTCTCCCAATGAGGGTCCATCCTACCCTGTGACAAATGGCATGTTCAGACGTGGCTGAATTGGGCAAATATTGAGGAATCTTGACTGGGGGGAAGGGACCTCTTGTGATATGGTCAAAATGTCCCCCTTTTAGGCATACTCGAGTGCCTACGTTGTCGGTGTAGTTCAAGAGGACAAAAAAATAAAATCTCCGTTTGTCATATTTTAAGCTATACCCGAGTCCTGGATAACCAGCATTCACATCCAGGCTCCTACAACATTCAGGCTCAGTGGCGCCATGATCGATTAGCGATGTCTGCCATGGGTGGAGGAATGGGGAACAGTGGTGTGCCCGCTGTGTATTTGCTGACCCTAATCTGTGGACTTTCTTGGATTCTACCATGGTTGCCTGAGGTCAAAAAAATCCCCACCTGGACCTGAGCTGTCAGCACACCAAGCCAACTTAGTTAACGTGAACAGAATTACTAAGTCATTATTTAATGGATGTAAAGCGCTTCCAAGGGTCTTCAGAAGCAGGCACCACGTCCAAGGGAACCGCTGTGCTCTCTGTCTTCCACCCAGCTGCATGGCCCTCTCCCTTTCATCATCTCTCCTGCTGCAAATGTTTTCCCCATTTGCTATCTGATCTTGCAAAATGGGAACAAGACATGTTTTGCTCAGGAAAATGCAGAGCAGCCCAAGGAGCGTGGGCCGGCCACTAGGTATAGCCACCATGCCAGGAAGCCACTGTTCATCACCACATGCTCCTGTCACCCTCCCAGCGGCAGCCCTGTGATGGGCTGAAAGGCCCTGGGGGAACCTGTAATTAAATCCCAGAAGATTGCCAATTCTCCTGCTCACAAGAGGAGAAAAGAGCAAGGCACAGCAGGAGCGTCCAGACAGGGCTGAGCAGAGACACGCAGCCAAGGACAGAGGCAGCTTGGGCTGCAGTGGCCAACAGCAGACAACGTGGTGAGCTGGGGATATGTTTAGTCACAAGGAATGGGGACCAGATGGAAGCAGGTGATTTCTGGTCAGGCCCAGGATGAGAAGGACTGGAAACTTTTACGTTCTGTCATTTGGAAAGAAATCAGCCCGAGTTCCTATCCATACTAAATTCTATTACCCATCATCCACCTGGTAAGCAAACATTTGCTGTGACCAGAGCCATTTTTCAAAGCACAAATCCAATTGTAGCATTCCCCTGCTCCCAATTCAGGCCTGATGGTCACCTGATATGCACCAGTGTAGCCATTCTGATGGTTCAGATACCGAAAGACTTTCATATGAATTCACACCAAAAAATAGTTGCTATCTTGAGCACCACCTCCCCCCACTCAGGTGTTCCCCACACACACCGCTCCCATCTCTCTCCAAGAGCTTAGGTTTCTCTTCCAAGACTTGCCGCAGCACCATGGCCAGCATCTATTCTTAAGGTTGGTGCATGTGGGTTGTTAAAGATTTTAAGTATCATTCTTTCCACTATTTAAAGTCCATAGCCTTTCATCTGGCATATCCATTTTAACTCGCACCCCTACTAACTTTTCCAGTCTCATCTTCCACAACACAACCACTGTGAACTCCAGCTACATGGATACAAGGCACATTCTCTCTACCTGGATTCCCTGCTCCCTTATCTTTCTTCAAAAACTCCCACCTGTCCTTCAAAAGCCTTTTCAATTATGCCCCAGTTCATATAACTGAGTTTCCTGCCCAATCAGGGAACTGGCTTGATAGCTTGGATGTATGTATAACAAGATTTCTGTCTTAGTTCCTTGTCCAAGTTCCTGTTTTAGTGATGCGTCTTAGACTGTAGCCCTCTCCTAAGATGAGTACTCTGCCTTGACCATACCTGTCACCCATCATTTTTAGAAGCAGCAAGAGACAAGGAGGGAGACCAGGGCATCGGGATGTCACAATGTCTGGTAACTCAAGCCATTCCCCAAAGACTACCGGGAAAGTATCTCCTGCCTTCCCCCAGCCCAGTGTGTCCTCTAACCAACTGTACTGATGAACAGAACATAACAAATTTGTCAGTGTTTCACTATTTACCCTGTTGTGACCATGCCCATACACACCTTTATCCATCACCCTGAACATGGCTTATTTCTCTCTCCTCTGTGCTACGATAGTTCCTCCACCTCTCTTGTGGCCACAAGAATGTCAAAACTGCAATTTCCACCTCTTTATCATGCCTATGTCTCCAAGTACCTTGCTGTGCAAGATATTTGTCTAATTCCATTGATCCAATATATTCTATTTCTCTCAACAAAACATAATTATGAAATATTTCTCAACATGTATGGCCTTACGGTGATACTTTTTCCTTCACATACTTATAACCAAATACATCTTATATACTTATTATTTAACCTAACAAGTTTCCCTACTCAATTACAATAGACTGGCCCCAATCAATATTACCAATCACCTCTAGGGAAAGATGAAATTCTCTGATGCAGATACTGACCTGGATTCCCTGTGACTTCGACCCCATCTCCTTTCCCTTTGTTCATTCTGCGTTTTGTTTTCTCTCATGATCCCAGATTTCAGCACTACCTGCTGGACAGCTCACCAGCACTATTGGCCACAGGGTTCAAGTCCAGTGGTGGATGGCACCCAATGCTTTACACCAGCCTTCTCTCCAAACTCAGACAATTAGAGGCATCCCGTGTTGATGCTTATGAACCTCCTCAAAACCCCTCATCCTCCACAACTGCTTCAACATAGCATTTGAACATACTATTTGTACAGACAGATTTAACAAATTGAACCAGTATTTACTGGCGGGGTAAAGCCTGGTGTTGGGAGATGGGCTAAACACGATCATCAAGCTTTTCTCTGCTGCCTCTAGCCAGAGTCCAGCCTCTATGTGGCAGTCAGCACACCTCAGCCACCTGAGCAACTGTCATTGAGTCAACGCCTCTGTCCTGTGCCACAAGGGACAGGATGAGGATGCTCTCATCCTCGAGTCCCTGACACACTTTGTCAATGCCCTACCCTACTGCAAAGGGGGAGATTGCACCAGAAATCCATGGTACGTGGTGTGCCCCAGAAAGTGCTCAAAGACCAACTACAAATAGAATTGTGAGAGCCATTTTTAGGGACACTCGGAGGGAGTGTACCATGGTGATTAAGAGCACAAACACTAAAGCCAGGCTTTGTGTGTTCAAATCCTGGCTTCCCCACATACTAGCTCTGTGACCTTGCACAGATTACCTAAACTCTGGGCCTCAGTCTCTGCAAATAGAGATAATAGAACCTTCTTCAGAGGGTTTGTGAGGGTTAACTCAGTTCAATATATATAAAGTACTTAATACTTAATATTTATAAAAGTAATATTTATAATTATAAAGTGCTTAATTCAGTAAGAGCAAAATTGCACATCTATAAATATACATAAATGTATATACACTATATATATCTATATAAGTATATAATTATAGGTTATATTTAATAAATACTATATACACTTATTGAACTACATAGTAAATATTACATAGCATTACGGTACACTACATACTATACTGCATAGAGTATATTGAGTGTAATGCACATGTATGTATGTGTATGTACACATATTACTAAAGGTTGCAAGAAGTGAGTGAGAAATTAATTTTTTACTACCCTAACACAGCTATCATCATTTTAAAAATATTTTCTCAAATTTTTTTCATTTGCTTATATTTTTACACCATGCTGGACCTACAATTATGTCTTAAGTTTTTTGCGTATATGTTATAAATGTGGCTTCATGTGACAACGTGGCCTTAGAGTTTCTTTTTAATGTCTCATAATATCCCAATGAGCAAACAGACCTAAATCAACCTAGCTATTGTATCTGCTAGGATGCTTTCGGCTGCAAGTCTCAGGATGTCCTGATTCAACTGCCTTAACCAAGGGATTTTCTTGTCTCACATAAAAGAAACCTTGGAAAGAAAGCATCTCTGGGGCTGATTAATTTAGCTGCACAACAATATCATCACAAAGTCCTTTCCATTTGTGCTCTGCCATCCTGCTGCTGATGGACAATGGATCGTCCTGATTGTAACCCTTATGGTCCTATGACTGCAGCAATCCAGGCTGAAGTGGAAGAGACTGACTCTTACATCTCTTCTTAAGAGTAAGAAAAGCTTTCCACAGACTCCCAGCAGAACTGGGTCACACACCTACTTCTAAGCCAATCACTGCCAAGGGAATAAGATAACTTTGTTGATTTAGACCAATGAGGATTCACTCCTGGGCTGGGGATAGAGAGTCACATTCCCCAAGAGTGGACATGGGTGGATAACTGAACAAAACCATATTCCTTTCAGTAGGAGGAGAGTAGGGTGGACAGATATTAGGGAGAGTTAACAGTATCTGTCTTGTTCCTTGTTTGGACGTTTCACTCACATCCAACTGAGAAGAGCAATTAAGTCTGAGTAAAGGGATTAAAATTCTTAAAGGAAGTGGCATTTGAGTTTGGCTTTAAAGGATGAATAATGTCAACAGTGGGAGGGGCCAGCATTTTAGCCTAAAGTTCCAGCATGAGTAAAGTCAGAGGGGCATTCAATTGTGCAGCATTTTCCAGGAAGAATGAGTGTCCCTGAGAAGTTGGGGTTTGGGTGGTAGAATGTAAGGCTAGATTGAGGCAACATTGGAGCTGATCGAAGGATGCTAAACTCAGAATTTAGGGTCCATGGGAAGCCACTGAAGACTCTAGAGAGGGAAAGAGACACATAGAAGAGTTGAGCTTTGGGGGGAAAAATTGGGTGTGGATACAGAATACACAGCAGGGAGAGGTGGGTGAAGGGAGACCAGTCAGACAGGCCATGATCGACCAAGGGCGGTGCCACAGGCTCATCCCATGGCACACTCAAGGCAAGGAGCTGAGAGAGTCCACTGTCCAGGGCCAGCGGTGCTTTCATGTTATGACAGGGGCCCAGGGGCAGTGGGGGATGAAATGAATGATGGCATCATTAACCAAGCCAGCAGAGAAGCAAAGACAAAGGATCTACCAAGAATATGGCCCCACCTCGAGTGTGCATAGGATCCTAGATTTCAAGGCAAGGTGCCAGCACCATGAATGGTAACAGCCAAGAGGCCCAAACAAAAATACATTTGTGCCAGCATCTGAGCGGAAGGGAAAAACGAGCTGAATGAAATGGGATGCAGTGTTTTAAAGTCTGGGAGGCATGCTCCATGAAAGTTTTTGTATATTAACTGAAGTGGGACCTCTAACTGGATTTCGATAAAACAGGCTTCACAAATAGAAGACAAAGAAGTGACAAAGCCTCATCTACCGTTCTTGTCTCATCTTCTCCAAGGGAAGATTGTAGTATGGGATGCCATCACTGAAGTGTTCCGCCACCTGACCACAAGTCAGTCTGGGCTCAATCCTGGTTCTATAACATGTGAGAGGAGTTATCCATTTATTTGTACCTTCATGTTCATTGATTTATCCACAAACATTTATTACCTGCTATTGTGCTAAGCATTGGGCTAGAAACAGAGCCATGATCAAAGTAGTTAAGGCCCCCCCACCCTTTGCAGAGCTCATGATCAGCCTAGTGGGGTGCAGATAAATACAACGCGATTGGTAAAATGCTTTGACAGGGAATCCCAGTGGAGAAGCAATGAGCTGGAAGACGTGACATCTGGGGCAAGGACCGAGGAGTAAGAGGGAGTTACCTAAGTAGAAGTAGCACAGGTTGACATCAGTGAAGTGCCTACTGGGACGCAGGCAGTTAGCTATCTCCCCTTCGATTATCACAACTCTATGAGGTGGCTGTTACCACTATCCTCGTTTTTCAGTTGAGAAAACTGAGGTTCAGAAGGTTCAAGAACATGTTCAGAGACTGATGCCAAACTCAAGCCTTTGACCTCTACACTGGCCAGCCCCCTTACCAGCCCTCTGTCTTGGATCATCCGGGTGATTTCAGTGTCTCTCAGGCCCAGCGTCCTCAGATCCCCCTACAATCTACTCTCTACAAAGCAGCCAGAGGGATCTTTTGAAAATGCAAATCTGACCTTGTCACCTCCTACTACAATCATATAACAACTTCACTCACTCTTCAGGTGGAGGAAAGACCCCTCCCCTGCACTGTGGACTTCACAGTCCTGTGTGGTCTGTCCCCTCCCTTGTCTCCACACTCACCCTCAAACCCCCTCTTCAGTGCCATCTTCATTCACACCACAGGCCCTTTGCACATGCTGTTCCTGCCTGGAATACTCTTCCACCCCTTCTCCCCACCAAGCTCCTACCTGAGTTGGCTCACACTCACCTCTCAGTTTTCAGCCCAAGTGTCACCTCCTCTGGGACACCCTCTGTGACTTCTTAGTCTAGGCAAATTTCCTTTGTCGTATACAGAAATCATCCTTTCATTAGTCCCACGATTCTCAACTCTGGCCACACACCAGGATCACCGAGGGAGTTTGAAGAGCACTGAGGCGCAGACCGCAGCCCAGGTCCTAAGTGGATGGGGGGCTGGGACGGGTACCCACATTTCTTAAAATCTCCCCAGGTGCAGCCTGCCTGGTCTTCTGTAGGGAACCAACCCTCCCTCCACCCACCCATCCCCAGTCCTATGGTTTGGGATGTCTCACTCCTAGCCCCAAATGACAGTGATTGATTGGAGCAGGATATGTAACCCAAGTCATCCCAGTGAGACTCAGCCTGGGGCTTTCGTGGCTGCTGCTGAGGAAGAAAAGCTCTCTTCCTTCTGAGATTGCTATGTATGGACCCTCCAGCAGCCATTTGGCACCTCTTGGAAAAGGCAGGCCTGAGAATGAAGCTATAACAGAGGAACTACAAAGCCAACGGCTGAAAAGAGAGATTCCAGTCATGGAGTTTGAGTCCTGGATCTAGCCATACCTGAAGTTCGCTTTTCAGTGACTTGGGCCCCCAAATTCCCTTTTCCCTGTCAGCCTGTCTGAGTTGTGTGGTTTTAAAAACCTTCGACTGTTATTGGTATGCCTGCTTCCCGTGAGCTTGATGAGGTGAGGCCGAGGGCCAGGTCCCATTTCACATGCCCCAGGGCACCCAGTACAGAGTGGGAGCATGAGGAATGGGAGGGCAGGGTCCCAGCTCTCCGCCCTCCTCCACTGCATCCTCTTTCTTTCCTGCTCTTTAGGTCTCTTTACAGCCCAGATTACACCCCAGAAAAGAGCCTGTGCAAAGAAGCAACAGCCAAGCCATTGCATAGCTGGTCGCCACTGTACATGCGGCACCTACCCGGTGCCTCACCCTGTACCTTAAAGTCAGAGACCTGGGATGGAGCCCAGCTCTGCCTCTTCGCCGGGGCAGGACTTGCACATACCTCTCTGAGAGTGAGGGTGTCCCTAAATCTCAGTCCCAACCTTCTCCTATGGCTTTGGGCAGGTACGTGACCCCTCTGAGCCTCCAGTTCCTCACATATAAACTAGCAGTTTTACGGAGTGCCTAATAGTTGTCAGGAGCTGCTCTAATTGTGTTTCTGTAATGTCCCACTGATCCCACATGGCTGGCCCCCTCCCCTCCTTTGGGTCTTTACTCAAGTGACACCTCCCCCAGGAGGCCCACTTGCATTGCAACCACCCTGCTCCATCTTCCTCCTCAGCACTTCACGCCATCTAAGCACTCTGCGTGTTACATATTTGTTCTCTGAGTCCCCCACATTGCAATGGGAGCTCCAGGAAGATGGGGTTGCTTTTTTTTTTTTTTCATTCGCTGCTATCCTAAGGCCTAGCATGTGCCTGGCACATAGTAGTGCTTAGTCAATGTTTGTTGACTGAATGAATGGATTCAGTCCTCACGAGCATCCAGTGAGGTAGGTTCTGGAATCAGCCCTGATGTGATATAATTATCCTTGAAAATTCCATGTGTAGGAGGCCCCCAGCACATAGTAGGTTTTCGAATGACGTGATTCAGAAATGCTCTTTTCTGTTCTAATTCCAGAGCCACCTGAGAAAGAAGAGCGTTGGGGAGCCTTGTCGACTGTCTCCCAGGTCACTTATAATACAGCAAATAATTTGACATCTGCTTCTTCATTCAGGTTCTTTGTGGGGCCAATCAAGGGACAACAAATTTCCCATCTCAGAGCTGCTAGTGAAGGTTAAATAATAAATGCCAAGGCAAAGCAGATGACCTGGATGGCTTTCCAGCTAACCCCCGCTGAAGGTCCAGCCACATGGACGCCCTGCTCTGGCCTCAGCCCCACACATCCACATGGACAGCCTCCACTTTGCTGCCCTCAGCCCAGCCCCGAGCCCAGCCCCCAGCCCAGCCCTGAAGCGTTTCTTCTTGTGGAAAGCACACAGTGGGGAAGACGTGAAGAGGCATTTTCCAGGAGAGGAAACCCAAACCCAAGAAGCATGTGAAGAGACATTCAGATGCACTACTAATCAGAGAAATGTAAATTAAGGCAAGAGACATCACTGTATGCTCTCTACTGATTAGACAGGCAAACATTAGAAAGGGGGATCATGCCCGGTCCAGATGTGGGGGTGTGAAACTCTCAGGTGGGGCTGTTGTTCACTTTGCAAATTAAGTACATCCTACCCTCTGACCCCGCAGTTCTGCTTCTGGGTGTGTGAACACCCCAAGGACATTCCCACACAGGCTGGCCCGTAGGAGGACAGGCCTGAGGATGTTTCTCGCAGCATCATTTGTGGTGGCAGGGAATGGGAAACACCCTTGGGGTCCATCTCCAGGTGACCGAACAGCACATGGAGGAAACAGCATAACCCTCAGCCACGTGGATGGATCTTAAACACGTAAAGCGTAATGGAAATTTAAGAATCAGAGTGAGAGCTTTAACGCATCCTGCAGTCGAATGAATTACTGTCCAGCAAACATTCACACCCCTCCCTTGGGGCGGAATATACTTCCCACTCTACTAACTTTGAGCCTGGCTATGTGACTTGCTTTGTCCACTGAAATGAGAGCAAAAGTGATCATGTACCATTCCCCAGCCAAGGCTTAAGAGACATCTCGGGTTTCTCTCACCCCTCTTGCACGTCTGCCATTGTCATGAGAATATTCTCCGCGTAGATGCTAGCCCCAGGATGACAGGGCAGACCTGATCCCAACCCACAGCCTGGAATCAAGCCCAGGCAGCCCACAGCCCATAGCAGTCACTTCACTCATCCCACAGACTCATGAGCAAGAAAAATAATGCTTGTTTTGTAAGCCATTGAGTTTTGGAGTGATCGTTATACAGTAGTCCCCTCTTACCTGTGGGGGATACGTGAGACCCCTCGGTCAATGGTTAAAATCATAGATAGTACTCGACCCTATATAGACTATGTTTTTTCCCCCTATGCATACATGCCTTTGCACTTAAAGCAAGCACTTTCTGGCCTCTTTTGGTATATCCCAATTGCTAGCATCACTACCCTTGCACTTTGAGGCCATTATCAAGCAAACTAAGGGTTACTTGAATACAAGCCCTGCAACGCCTCACAGTTGATCTGATAACTGAGCCTTTTTGTGTGGATATGCTGGACAAAGGGATGGATGACCTACGTCCCAGGCGGCACAGAGCAGGACGGCACAAGATTTCACCATGCTACTCAGTACGGTGTGCAATTTAAAACTTATGAATTGCATATATCTCTGGAATTTTCCATTTAACATTTCCAGATAACAACCAACCACAGGTAACTGAAACCGCAGAAAAATTGCGGACGAGGAAGGGGAAGGGGGGGCGGGGGCAACTGTATAGCCTTATTGCAAAAACAGCTAATACACTTACTATTTACATAAATTTAAAGTATGCAAAAGTGACACTTTTGTAAGAACGTATAAAAACATAAATACTTTAAACAGAATTGAGAGGTGCCGGGATGAGAGGAGGCAATGGGAGATAAAGAGAAACTGATCAATCAGTTGGAAACTTGCACGATCACTGTCTTGATCTGAGCGGCAACATCAGCTCACTCTGTCCCTGAGTTTCTGCCTCACCGAAAATGAGTCCACGAAGGCAGGGCCAGAACAGTCCTCGGGAGGGCTACAGCTGGTGCTCAATGAACACTTGTTGAAACAAAGGCTCAGATCAAAACTCCGAAGACTTCTCTGACTCTTGGAACCCCGGAACCTTCCTTCTAGAAGGGAGTTAGTTTTACACGATTTTGTCAGAATGCACAATGCGAGCAACCGGAGGAGAGTGTCTGTCACCCTTACCGCACAGACCTCAGTGGTTCAGAAACAGGTCCAAGGTCTCCTAGGTCCCCTGCTGGATCCCAGATCCCCTGGAGGTGAAGTCCCTCTTTTGAACTTGGCCCTCGGTGCTCCTTCCACTGTCGTGAGAGCAGGGAGGATGAAAGGCATGGAGTTGAACTAAATTAAATCTTCCTCACCACCGTAGCCAGTTTATTTGTCGGCTTCAGTCCTAATGGACGTTGATGAGAACTCCATGGGGCAAAAATGAGGGGAAGCGGAGGGGAAGGTGCCGGCACCACCACAGAGCCCTGGCTCTGAAGTCCAGCCAGCCCTGGGTCGTATCCTGATGCCGTCACTTCACAGCTGTGCAAGTGTGAGTCATGCGTTTAGCCTCTCTGAACCTCAGTTTTCCCATGTGTATAATGGGGACAAAGACAGCCCCTGTCTCATGGGGCTGTTGGGAGAATTCAGTGAGATGGTCTACGCACAGCGCCTGGCTCGGAGAAGAGGCTCGTAATGTAGCTCAGATGTTTGCTGAGCACCTGCCAGGTGCCAAGCGCTGTGCATAGACTGAAGCTGGCCAGGCAGGGGCCCTTGTGAGAGTTCAAGGGCAAACAAGTAAATGCATACAACAAGATCGGTTCAGAGGTTTGCAGAAGTGGCAAAGCAGGTGATAGAGGTGTCTATTTTAGATAGGACGGTAGGGAAAGGCTTCTTTGAGAAGATGATATTGGGGTGAGACCTGAAGCTGAGCAGATGCCCATTATGGGAAGTGTTGGTACAAGTAGAAAGTGTTGGCACAGGAGGAGACCCCACTCGCATCAGCAAACAGCGCCCCCTACCTTCCGCCCAGCCCTGGGAGGAACAGCAAGAGCCAGATTGACAAAGGTCCCACTTCCAGGTCTCCAGGCCTCTGGAAGCAGCCTCATTCCTACCTTCCAGCTGTCACACCCTGATGAGGGGAAGGACCGCTTCAGAGGCGACAACGAGAGCTATACCAGAGTCTTTATTTCCGATCCAACTGGAGTGTCTGACACAGGTACTGAATTTAGGTTTGTTCCACCCTGAGTCTGTAGGACATGATGTCAAAATCTCAGCTGAGCTCTTCTTGCTCAGTTCCAGGCTCTTAGCCACGCCCCAGACACAGCTAGGAAGACCTGCCTCTCAGGCCTTCCACAAGTATCTCCCAGAGTTCTGATTGTTGCTGCTCCGAACCGATGCCACCCCCCTGCCCAGGGACTGCTGTGAATCACAGTTCTCAGAGTTGAGATTGGATCATACCACTGCTGATTTCATTGCTTATCCCCCAGTGGCCTCTAGGATGCAGTCCAAGGTCCTTGATGTGACATTTGAGCCTTGTTGCAACCTAGCCCTGTCGGAGTAGTCACTCCAGCCTGGCTCCTCACTGCTGCTACCTGCCCCTAAGTGTCCAACTAGAACCATTACCTGCTTCAGACAGGACAAGCCAGGGGCATCTGTTCTTGAATTTGCACACGCCGATCCTCCCACTTAAGAATGCCTTTCCCTACCCTGACCACTCAGTCGCAGATGCACCAAGATGGTGCCACTCAGAGACTCCTGCCTGGTAACCTGGGTATCCCAGGCAAGGTCAGGTCTTACTCTGGGACCCACACAGCAAGTACACCATAACCTAAAACTCCTTGATCCCAGAACCTAGGGAATCAGCCCTACCCCTTTAAGACCCTGCCTGACCTTCACCCAGCCTGCCCGAGACACTAACAATATCACATGCCCATTCCAGTCGTAATCCAGGCAAGGCAAGAAGAGATGCTAATATTCACAGAACACTTCCTGGGGGATGAGCCTGACTAGTTTGCAAATAAGGGAACAGAAGCTCAGAGTGGGAAAGATCACCCAGCCTTCTAATCAGAGCCAGGATTTGAACCCAGTTCTTGGCTTCCTCTGGCTTGAAGTCGTCCTTTTTCTACTAAACCAAACAGGTTCCTCCCTATCCCCCAGCCCCACCAATCGTTGCCTCCCTGACCACACCCCTTCCTTAATGAAACTGACCACAGCCCTGGAGCTATACTATGTGATCCCTCCCCCTGCCTCAGCTTATTAGACCCAAGTTGCTCCCAGCTCCAAGCTGGACCAATCAGATTCTTTCTCTTTGGGTTTTTGAAAATGGGATCTAGAGACTCGATTAACTCCTGGAGGGTTGGTAGACTACCATGGGGCTATGGTCATCATGTAGCGGTCACCACAAGAAAGAAAGAAGCAGAAGTGCTGAGGAATAGATCGAAGACCCCTGAAGCTCAGTCCCCGCCCAGCGTTCCGGGATCTGGTCTTCTAACACTCTCATCTGGGCCCCGTGGGGCTGTCCTCTCACAGCCCCTTAGTTATCGTAGTCCGAGTGGGCTTCTAGCCCTTGTGCCCAATCTTTCTTCTTCCAGCGATGGTGCCAAGCATTCAGGACGCACTCTCCAAGTCACTGCCTGGTGTGCCTCACTAGGACGACGAGCTCGGGGTGAAAGGTGGGCCTGTTGCAGACTCCACCAAACAAAAAAGGACATGGTCTCACGAAAGGACAGAGGGTCACACAGGATGACCACTGACCTCCCAACAGTCCAAAATTCCGCTCTCCCCAAAGGCTACCTCGAGGCGAGCATGCCTCGACACGCTGGCTGGAGTCTTGGCGGGGGTGGGAGCAGACACCGGACAGGGAAGGAGATGCGGAAGGCTGTGCAGGCCGGATGTCGGAGTGGGCGCTAGAGAGTGGCAAAGGCCATCAGGATCCCGTCAGGGTGCAAGCGCCCGCCACCAGGGCCTGAGATGGAGAACACTGCTGGGGAGAGCAGAAAAGGGCTGTTCAGAACAGAGCGACAAGGTGGGGACGGATGGGCCACTCAGAGCCAAAGGTACAAGGTCAAAGGCATGACAGCAAGTGAGCAGAACTCCCCAAATTCTGCTTTGTTCCTGACTTCTCTGGCAAGAAAGAGGGTCATTTAAAGTGAAATGGGCGGAGTGAGCACCAGCAAGGCGGAGCCAAACTCCACACGGAAGCCAGGTTCTGTGCTTTCTGGATCTGTTCCAGCCTCGGGGCACAAACGAACAGCCTAGATCGCTGGGCCCCTCCACTTGGAATCGGCAGGCCCTTAGCTGGTGTGCCAAGGGGAATCCTGGGGACCTGCTGAGGAATCAAGCCCCGGAATACAGGTGACAGCGTTCTGATTTCAAAAAGAACAAGAAACTAGAATCTACAGACTAAAGGGTGACAGACGCCCAGCCAGATTCTTGTGTTAACTGTAGCTGGCTAGTATTTTGAGACCTTGGTTCAGCCTTCCTGAACCCTTTGTCCCTCAACATCTGTATGCGTTGTTGCAGGGGAGGGGTGACATAGTGGAAAGTGGGGCCAGCTCTCGGCCACAAAAACTAGGCTTTCAAGTTGCATAGGTCTGCACTTTTAAGTTCAAACTCCACAGTTTTCTGTAAATAATATATTTAGAGGAGAAGAAAGTCTGGGCTACCTTCCCTCTCCGGCCTTCTCTCCCCCACGTGCATGCTGAATAAGGCTGTGGGACAGAGGAAGGGAAGTCAAAGGGCGTGGCAGGGACATCCCTGTGTTACCAAAGCCCATTTCCTTTTCCTCATGGGCACACAGGTAAATTACACTTCCCCGTGCAGCCACATGACTGAGTTCTGGCCACAGGAAGTGAAGCGAGCCTGGCCCATAGGGACCTCCCACATCATCCTCTACTCTCCTTCCCCAACTGCTGGCTGACCGGAGAAGACTCGGACGTCCTGCAAGGGAAGGAGCCTGAACCTCCGATGACCACGTGGAAGGGGCTGCATTGGACCTCACGTGAGCAGACCAGCTTTTGTCACGGAAAGCCACTGAGATTTGGGAGTTTCTGTTATAGCAGCTAGTGTGACTGACACAAGGGAAGCAAAGAAAGCACAGATGCTGTAGTGGATCACTGAAGTGGGCCCATGTGCCCTCCCCAGCAGACAGGCAGACTCTCACACGCGCGCACACGCACACACAGACACACACACACACACACACACTACACGCTGTCCTGTAAGGTAGAGAGTAACAGGCCAGGAAATGTTAAAGCAGAGAGGAGAATCCCCTTATCTACCAAGGAGAGACAAGGAGAGAGACAAAATGCAAGAGTTATCCCGCACTCAGCACAGTGCAGGAGCAAATGAACGTGTCCACATCAACCTCAAACAAATGGGCCATAATGGAAATAAACAAATTGCTGCTACATGATTGTTACAGACTGAATGTTTGTGCCCGCCCGCCACCCCCCATACCTCCCCCACCTCCACCCCACCCCCCCCTGCTCCTTATGTTGCAATTCTAACTCCCGATATGTTGGTATTGGGGGTGGGCATTGGGGGTGATTAGGTCATGGAGATGGAGCCCTCATGAATGAGATTAGTGACCTGATGAAAGAGATCCCAGGGGGCTTCCTCACTCCTTCTGCCCTGGGAGGACACAGTGAGAAGACAGCCAGTGGCCTCTGACACCAAATCTGCCAGCTCCTTGACCTCAGACTTCCCAGGTTCCAGAACTGCGAGAAATAAATTCCCGCTGTTTATAAGCCACCCCGTCTGTGGTGTTCTGTTATAGCAGTGCACCGTATGATCACATTTATGCAGAGCTCAAAATCAAGGACATCTATGGGGTGTAGGTTTACATACGTGGTGATAAACTAGGAAGCAGGGTCAGCCAACCTTTTCTGTAAAAAGTCACAGAAGAAATGTCTTCCTTTTTGTGGGTTGTACAGTCTCTGTTACAACCACTCAACTCTGCCATTGGAGCAGGAAAGCAGCCATGGATGTACATAAGGAAATGGGGTGGGGCTGTGTCCCAATAAAACTTTATTTACAAGAAGAGGCAAAGGGCCCTGCTGTACATGTAAGCAAGGCAGTGATTGCTCTCCCTTGGGAACAGCGGTTGGTAACTCTCAGGAAGGGGTACACAGGAGGCCAGCAACAATGCCTTTCTTGATCTCAGTGGTGGTAGTTTTGGCTTTACAATAACTCGTTAAGCTGTATATTTATATTTTATGCACTTTGCTGAATTGTCTGATATTTCTTAGTTTTAAAAGGTTTAATGTGGTACATCCACACAGTGAAATATTATTCGGCAATAAAAAGCAATGAAGTACTGATAAATGCTGCAATAAGGAGGAACCTTGAAAACATTGTGCTAAGTGAAAGGAGCCAATAACAAAAGTCCTTATATTATATGATTCCATTTACACGTGTCCAGAATTGGCAAATCTACGGAGACAGAAAGGAGACTGGTGGTTGTTTAGGTCTGTGGGGTGTAGAAGATTGAGGAATGGTGGCTAAAGGAAATAGGGTTTCTCTTTGGGGTGACAAAAAATGCTCCATGACTGGTAGTGGTTATGGTTGCGTAACTATGAATATTCTAGAAAGCGCTGAACTGTACATGTTAAGTGGGCAAATTGTGTGTAAGTGAATTATATCTCAATAAAGCTGTTACCAAAAAAAAGATTTTTTTTTTAATGAAAATTAATGAATAAAACCAGTGGCCTCTGCCCTCTCCACCGGTGACACACCAGGGAAGGGAACACGTGATGAGACAAAGCAGACAGACATCAGCTTCGGAAAAACCACTTGTCTCCAGAAGCATCACCACCACCCTCCAGGTCGGGCCTTTCTCTGCCTTTTTTGTAAAACACGTGCTGAAAATCAGAAGCCCAAAAGCCCAAGAGCCCAGAGATTCTGAAGACAAGCAGAGGCCAAGGCATCCCTGCCTAGAGACACAGGTTTTAAACTCAAAATGAAATGCCAGGCAAAAGCCTAAGCAAAGCCAAGTCCTGTGGGAGTCAGGCTGGCTCCAGGGACTGGTGCCAAGCCTACAGGAGGCAGTGCCTGGGCGGCAAATTGGGGTGGGGGGCTTCAGCCCTCCAGGAGCAGTGTTTTGAAAGGGCCTCTCTCTCGAGTTTGTAGCTCCTGGTGGTTTCTAGGCATGGGATGATCTTGGGCTCGATCGGGGGATTGAGTTCCTCTGCTCTTCACGCAGGCTGGAGGCAGCGTGTCTGGGGGGTTCTGTGTTATATCCCAGACTTCGCAGAGCCTCCAGCGAGCCCGGCAGATGGCTGCAAGTAATGAGGCTGCAGGAGCTGGCAGATGGGACGCGTGAGGAGCAGAGGGTGCAGGGAGCAGGAGCAGCCGCAGGAAACCTCAGCTGCCGCCTCCCTCTGCTCAGCCCCTGGCAGCTGTGAGCCAATGGGGCTGCCTGGCTGGGTCAGAACACACCGCAAAGCGAAGCCAAGAACTTCTTGGGCCTGAGAAGCAGAAGAGGGGCGAGGAGGCACCAGGCAGGGTGGAAAGACCTGTGAGGTGTGGCAGAAGTAGCGTGGGACTTTGCTGTGTGACCACAGGCAAGCAGCCCAACTTCTCTAAGTCTGTTTCCTTTGGTGTCAACCAGAGATAACAGCATCTACTCCAAAGAGCCGTCAAAAAAAATTAAGCGAACAAGGGGTGTGGCGGTATCTAGCAGTGAATGGCATGCTATGCATTAGTCGATAAAGGTTAGTTGACCGTTAGTCGAGTAGAAATAAACACTAATTGAGTTATTTTCCAAGTTAGCTTTCTAGGTGGCTGGGCCAGACTGAGGAGATGGGAAATACAAGGGAACATTCAAGCTGGAGCTGACCGAGCCGGACCTCTGGCAGCTGAGCAAACCCTACTCCCCCACCACTGCTGAACCTCTGCCCCCCACACGGATCATTTCATCTGATTCAGAAGAATCCATAAGTGGATGTTATGATCCCCTTTCACAGATGATGAAAGCGAGCCTTAAAGAGGGCAGGCCGCATGCGCCAGGTCCCCCAGCTGGGAAGGCGGAGCCGGGCTGTGCGTTAACTGCGCTCAGAATGCTGTGTTTAATCCCAGCTCTGCCACCACTGGGACCTGGAGGACGTTTCTTAGTCTGTCTGAGTCTCAGCCTCCTGACCTAAAAAAAAAGGGGATGATAATAATAACACCGGCTTTGCAGGCTTTTGGAAGGTAAGTGGGATAATGTGCCTGAAAGGGACCGGTATGCAGCCGGTGCTCCACAAGTGCTCCCTGGATTGCTGGAGCTGGGCTGAGGGAGGCTGCCTCTGAGGGGGCCCATTTCTTAGAGACTGGTATACAGTAGGCATGTTCACTACGCTCAGTCCATGGCAGTCATGAATGGTATTTTCTTGGGGCCTCAGTTTTCTGATCTGTAAAATGGAGCAAATGAGGGTTCCAACCTCACAGGCTGGGCATGAGGGTTCGACTCTCATCTTGGAACCGGAAGTGTAACAGGAAGGAAGCAGAGGAAGGTGCGTGAGGTTGTGAGGGCCTCGGAGACCCACAAGGGCCGTCCCACCGGGCCTGACAGCCCTTTCTTCCGCCTCACCCTGCCAGGCCAGCACTTACCTCTCCCTTCCTTCCACTAGATCTCATTCCTTCCCCAGGTACAGCTCACTTTGGGATTCTTTTCTATTTTAATAGCTATTTTGAGGCAGTAAGTGGACTAGTAAACACAAGGACCTTGCACCTCACCTGCCCAGGTTCCAAACCAGCTCTGTCATTCACACTCCACATGGTCTTGAGCAAGTTGACTCAACCTCCCTGGGCCTCAGTTTCCCCATCTACAACATGGCGTCGCAACAGCACAAACCCCATCAAGTTGTTGGAGGGATCAGCTGGCTCTAGCACGTTGGCAAAACAGAATTAAGTTTGGGGTGTTGTTATTGTTATTTATTTAGTAATAATTAAATAATATTAATTTAGAGTAATAATAATAGAAAAATAACCTGGCACACTAAAACTATGAGTTGACAGATATCACTGCTCAGAATGAGGCTAAAATAATTAGACTTTCTAAGTGAATCAGTATAAGGAGAAACAGTAAGTGAATACAACACGGACAAGGGGTGTGAGCAGGGCACAGCCGGAACTGGGAAGGCAGTGGACGATGAGGATGCAGGGCCCTTCCATGCATGGGACCCAGTGTGGCATGCCCATGAAGCTGGCCCTGGTTCTATATCTTGACAGGAGTACCAGTTACATGGATGGATACATTTCCTGAAACTCACTGAACTGTACATTTAAAACCTGTGCGTTTCACCATTTGTAAATTATACCAATGAAATGATATCGATTAAAACAAAGAAACATGACAAAATAGGGTTACAAATTCCCAGCTCATCTCAGGCACGTGGTTCTACAACGAGGCGTAGGCGTAGGCTGGTATGATGGCTGTTGTCCTCTTTTAACCCCCTCTGTACACCCCTGGGTGCAGGATGTGCACGGCCTGACCCTATGCCGTTCTCAGAGGCCACGGTGTGATTGTGATCTCGAGTCACCTGCATAATCACGCGGTGGCCCTGATCTGCAGCTGTACATCTGACTTCACTTGAAGGAATCGTCACATGTCTGAAGTGAAGGCTCTTTGTGAATGCAGGGCCTGGGCCGTGGAAGAGTCCTGGGGAGAGACCCAGGAGGAACCAGCCTATGGAAAGACTTTCTCAGGATGTAGAAAGAAGCCATCTTCGAATTCCTCAGAGCCAGAGCAGCTGAGCAAACCCTACTCCCCCACCGCTGCTGAACCTCCGCTCAGATGGGCAAAGGGCTAGATTTAAGCGTCCAAGGTAACTTCTCACACCAAAGTATGATAAGACCGTAGTTATTTAGAAATTTAAATTACCACTATTTATACTTAGCAGCCTCCTCGCCGTAGAGAAACTGTTTCCAATTATGAAACCTGAAAGCTGGTCACCATTTGGGGTTGATGCGACGCTCGCAGAGTAAGCAGGTGAGAGTACCCAGACACCTAATTGCTTGGAAAGATAATCTTGAATAATTGGAATTAGAGCGACTAAAGCAATTATTAGACGTTGTGATCTCCAGGAACAGTCTTCCACCACACAGAGGGGTTTAATCACCTTTAGTAAGAGCACATAATTAGAGAAATCCAGAATTTCAGAACAGAAAGTGGCAGAACCAGCACTTCAGAATGAGAGAGGTGGGAGGACCACGTGCGATGCTAGGGAAGATGAGGCTGGAGGGAGAGTGGGAAGGAAGCGTGGGATGCGACAGGACAGGTGGAATTGGCAGGGTGGGTGGGTGCTGCTTAAAAGACTTTAGGAGCCTGGAGCCTGATCGAACCTAAACTTGCCGTGTGACCTTGAGCAAGGCACTGAACCTCTCTGGGCTCTACCTTCTACTCTTCGGTCATTCAACAAATGTCTATTGCACATCTGCCCTGTACTCGGCACGGAGGACACCGGGTCTCACTCTTTGTACATGCCATTCATGCTCCAGAAATGATCTCCCCAGGAGTCCCTCATGCATGAGAAGGAGTGCCACGCCTCCTTCAGGACCCTCCCCACATGGCACACCTCTGCACAGCCTTGCCAGGTCGTTATCATTCCTTCCACAGCCCTCTGTCCACCTCGTCTGGGCTCCTGATTCACAGAGGCAACTCTCTTCCTCCTTGTCTGTCCCCGCCACTAGAAGGCTCCACAAGAGGAAGAGCTGTGGGTGCTTCTCCTCACTGTCCCAGCTCCTGGCACACAGCCTGGCAGGAAGATGCTGACCACTGGCCTGAGGCGAGGTGGCCAGAGGTCACTGCAGCCCATTCCTGAAAGCAAGGCTGTTGTCTACCCTGCCTCCAAGAATTAAATGGCACCAGGTGAGGTGGCCTGTGTTGTGAGTGTGTTGAGACTGGCCAAGGAAATGATCTCCTTCGTACAAGGATCCCAGAGCTCTGCCACCTCCACACATGGGCCGGGGCCATTTGAATTATGGATACTGCCCACCCTCGGCCAGAGGGCTGCAAGAATCCTCTCAGTTTTGTCTGAGAATGGCCGGTGAGCAGGAACAATGATATATGAACCATTTTGGCCAGTCCTCCTGCCTTTGTGTCCTAAAGTGTCCACCTCATTGGGATGAAGAAATCAGAGCTCCCATTTTGTCAGACCTTAGACCACAGATATGTACTTGGAGACTTGGGAGCACAGAGCCGGAGTAACTGACTCAGTCTGCAAGGCGAGGGAGGACTTTGCAGAGGCAGGACCTTTGGATTGGCTCGTGAGGGCTGACAGAGGGTTCCCCAGGCAGCCAGGGGTGGAAAGATCACCCAGGATAATGCACACGCACAAGGATGCACCAGCCACCTGGCACATGCAGGTTGCAGAGAGCAGGCTGACCGATTCGTAGCTCCCATGTCGGAGTCTGGGCAGCTGTGGAAGTCAGTTCCCTTCTCCCTGCCCTGCTCAGCATGTTCTGATCTATGTACATTTTAGTTCTGTGACATAAATCAATAAAATGCACTAAATAAATTAAGTGAGTAGCAGAATTGTAAATCGATTTCAGACGAAGAACAGAGAGGTTGAGGGAACCAACAAGAGACTATTATAGGAACTGAAGTGAGAAATGACTCAGGCAAGACCCAGGATTGTGGCCATGGAGCCACCACATTGTTATACATCCCTGAAATATTAAACAGATGAAACCTACAAGCTTTGGAGATTGTTTCACAAAAATTGCCAGCTGGTGGCTGCCAGAAATCCCAGCTCGCTGGGAAGCAGGGCCAGGGAGCAGAGATGACTTAAAACACAGCTCAGCCCAGGTGTGCCAGAGGAGACCATGACTTCTGGAGTCAGGATCCAGGTTTCCAAGCCCAGGTAGGCCACCCAGTGTCTGTAACACGGCCCCCGTTCCTTCCTTCGTTACTTCATTCATTCAACAAACCTTTACAAAATTCTTGTTGTGTCACCAACCCCAACTGGGGCAAGGGAGCCATAGGCAGGACCAGATCCAGTGCCTGTCCTCAGGGAGTGTCCAGTCTGGTGGCGGAGATGCAGTGTGAGATGGGTGCTAGTAGGACCAGTCACTGTGGGTACCCCTGGGGTTCAGGATGGCGCTTCAGAAGAGGGCATGTGGAAATTGGGTTTTGAAGGATAAATAGAAGTTTGAAAGGCAAACAGGTGGTAAAGGCACTTCAGACAGAGGAAACAGCTTATGCAGAGGCACAGAAGCACGAACGATAATGAAGAGTGTGGGGGAACTGTACGCAAGTAGGGAGACAGGGCTGGTGCTCAAGGTCCATGACACAGATTGTAGAAGGTAGAGTGAAAAAGGCAATCAGTAGACTGTGGAGGGCCTTGACTGCCATGTTAAAATGTCCTCTGTGAGTTGGGAGCCATGAAAAGGTACTAAGCGGGATGTAGTTGGATTTTCATTTTAGAAAGATGATTTAGAATTCAGCGTGGGAAATTTTCGTTTTACTTTTTATTGAAGTATCTCTTATATTTAGAGAAGCGCGTGCATCGCAAGTGTGCAGCCTGATGAACTTGCATAAACTGAGCACAGCCGTGTAACCAGCACCCAGATTAAGGAACAGATCGTCACCAACTGCCAGAGTCCTCTGCACGCTCCCCATTCTGTCACACCTGCTCTTCAAGGGCAGATTCTCCCTGACTCCTAACAGTAGAGATTCGTTTTGCCTATTTTCCAGTTTTATAGAAATGGAATCATACAGCACATATTCTTTTGAATCCAGCTTCTTCTGCTCAACACCCTTGCTGCTGGGAGCAGTTGTACATGGTTCATTCCCGGAGCCATATGGTCTCCACTGTGTGTGTCGATGGGCACTGAAGACTTGCAAGTAGGAGGTCTGACAGCAAATCCGAATCACGAGAGGCTCAGTTCTTTCATTTGTTCATTCATTCATTCATTCACTCACTCACTCACTCACAGTGAAGGCCCATCTACCTGAGAGGGTACATCCCACATGCAGCTTGTGAACTGGAAACTTTCCTCACCTCACACCTTGACAAATGACTTGGTATAAATCTTTATTGGAGAGTCCTGTTAATGTAATGAATAGAGGAAACCCAAACATGTTCATGGACCCTGCACAGGGGTCTGAGGTATGATCATCTTACCTCAATCCCTGTCCAGTGGAGGGCGCATCCTTTACTCATAGCTAGAGTTCTTCCGCCACGTTGGACCCTGTTTATCTAACTCTCTCCCGCTCCTGTAGGGCAGGCCTTTCACCTTGCTCCCCAGTGCTCAGTCCTGAGCTTGCCACATAGTAGATGCTCATGAAATATTTGTGGAATCGAAAGGTATGTGTAAAATGGCTGGCACTCAGACAGCGCTCAACTGGGGTCTGACAAGGTAATGAATGTGTGTTACCTTACCCAGATAGTTTGGTCACTATTAGAGAAATAAATATAGGTCACTTTTGGATGACAATGACCCATGACCAGGGGAGACTTTGACGAACAAATTGGTGAGTCTCACACACACACACACACACACACACAAGCACACACACACACACACACACACACACAGAAATACAGCTGGACCAGTTCCCACACAACCAGCTGCTCATCATCCTTGAGGCCTGTGGTCAGGCCTAGGTGTGGTAGCGCGCTCTCTTTGCCTTAGTTTCCTCGTCTGTAAGATGGGGATTAAGTGAGCCAGTGTGTACAGAGTTCTCAGAATGGTAGTTGGCACATGGGCAGCATTGCACGAAGCCAGTTCGTGTTTTGTGCCATGACTATCACATTTTGTAGACAAGGAGGGAAGTGACGGAGGGAGCCGGCTCAGGGGTGAGGATGTGGGGGAAGAATGTTCTTTGGGGGAGAGCACACCCAGGCTTCCTGTGTGGGCCGGAACAAGTCACTCGTCGCTGCAGCTCGGCTTCCTCGCCCGGGGAAATAGTCAGTGCGGTGAAGGCGCCGTGAGCAAACCGAGGGATCCGTGAGCACCACACTCGTGCGGGTACCCCTGGGAGAGCCAGGCCAGGAGGTCTGGGGAGGGGCCAGGGGGCTGCCATGAGCAAACCCCACAGACCCCGAAGCGGGGATAAAATGCTTGAGAGGCAGCAACTGCATCAAAATCACTCTGCAACTTGGCAGCAAAGCTAGCCCACTCAGTCTCCTTGTAAACATTTTTATAGACACAGCCACAAGGTCCTTGGCGTGGCCACCAAGCCCTGAAAGTAAAATAATGAGGCCAGTAAAAGACAAAGATGCAGCCTCTCTGGAGCCTTTGGTCCTCATCAAAGAAGCAGGTAAAATGGTCTGATGCTTCTGGGAGGCACAGCGACCCACCCGTCTCTGTACGTGGACACACACGTGTGTACGCACATCCATACACACTCACACGTGCATACACACATTCACGCACGCTCACACCTGGATGCACACATCTCCCCGCATCCACACACACTCACACGTGCACACGTGTACATGCCCGCATGCTTACACATGCTCACCCGCCGCATGAATGCATTCACACACACGAGACACATATGCACACATTCTTACAGAAGCATCTGCTTGTGAATGCATACACTCACCCTCAACTGGACACATGCACGCACACACGTGTACATGTGTGCGCACACAGGCCCTGCTTCCTGGAAGCCAGGCTTGGAGCAGCGCTGACCGTGGAACTCCAGGCATCCGCGAGGGCTGCCTCCGGGTATCAGCTTCTAAGATGCAGTACCATGGAGGGGCATGGAGTGTGAGCTCTGTCCCCTGTGAGACGTAAGACTCAAGAGGCTTAATGCCTTTATGCTTCAGTTTCCTCCTCTGTCTCGTGGAGTGAGAGGCTGTAAGGTTTCTCAGTTAAAACATGTAAAGTGCCTGGTACATAGCAACTACTCAACAAATACCAGCCTTTCATTAGTATTCATAGTCACAGTGTTTTCTAGAGACCTGAGTCTGGAAGCTGGGCACCCGAGTCCCTTAGCCCAAGACTTTAGGGGTGGCCGCAAGGAGTAACTAAAGAAGACTCATCTCTGGAGAAGCCGAGGGAACAGAGGAGGCTGTCCCCACTGCCCAGAGCTGGGGGCCCGGTGGGTTCCCTGTCATGTGTCCCTGTGCTCACCAGCTGGCACTTGGCTGGAGCTCTCCAAAGAGGGGGTGTCCACAAGTCAGAAATGTCACCAGCCTCCATGACACACGAGAGGGGTCAGAGATGCAGCCCTCCAGGTACCTGAACCTCCTGACACTGCAGCGGCCCCCCGTCAGGCCCATGGGTGGCCACATATCCTAGACTTAAGAATTCCCCCCACACACAATGTTGGGACAGTTCGTATGACTTCGGCCTCAGTTGCCCCACCCCGACTCCCAGGACCAGAGCCCGCTCCTTATCTCCAGACTGTTTAAAGAGACCTCCATACTATTCCCTCTTGGCAGCCGTTCCCTTTGGTGGCAGAGGGGAGGCGGGTCGGGAGGCAGCCACAGCCCTGCGGTCCTGTAGCAGCACATCCTCCAGTATCCATTGTCCTGTTCTTCCTTAATAACAAAATCCCTGGCTTTTAGCTGAGCACGCAGTTGCCCAGGATAAAGACCTCGTTTCCCAGCCTCCCTTGCAGCTGAGTGGTCAAGTTCTGGCTAAGGAGACAAGTGTTGTGGGGGACACGCAGGCTCTGTCCTTCCTCCTGTGCCCTGCCTCTATCCTGCTGCCTAGAATGCAGATGTGACAGCTGGAACTCTTGCTGCCATCTTATACCATGAAGACAAAGACCATAGGGATGACACAGAGGGGCAGTAGGGGCCTGAATCCCTGAGAATTTCTTTGGAGCAGAGATGCCCTGGATTGCCTACTTTCAAACTTTTATAAAAGGAGATAAATTCCTCTGTTGAAGCCAGTCACTATGAGTCACTATTACTTACATCTAAATCTAATCCTGACTGCTTAGCCCCTTCACAAGCTGCGGCCTGCTCCTGATCGTCCTACTACTGCCTCGCGTGGCTCTGAGCATCACCGTGGGCTCAGAATCTGCTGTTAGGCCCTGCACACCAGTGAGACCTCTCTGCACAGCAGTGTCCAGTCAGGCAGGACCTCCCCACACCTGTGAGACAACAGAGAAGGGATATCTGGCTTCCTTCCCCGGAGGTCAAATCCAACAGCTAGAGCAATGCCCCTAATACTGGTCTTACCTGGCCCAGCTCCTTCACACATCTTGCTTCCCACAAAGTCCCAGTATGCCCCGGAAATGACAGTAATGACTGTCAGGAATGTCCCACTGGACAGGGAGGGCAAGATGACCTTCCTCTGCCACTTCACTAAGAGACTTGGACCTTTGCAACAGGGTTCCAGCTACCGGGCGCCGTGGCCAGGTTTGCTGAAGGAGAAGCTCTCACAGGGCTGCGGGTGGCCACCTGGGCATGGAAGTATGTAAAGACGGGAGGACTGCATCCCCGAGCAGGGCTACGCTTACCTTTCTCCGATGCTGGGGCCAGGTCAATGAAGCTGCGACATTTTTCACCTTTGAAAAAAAGAGAAGGGTTTTCAGAATATGAGAGGAAATGAGCACGTCAGGCTTTCACCTCTTCCTGTCCCATGAGCCCTGTGGCCGAACAGGGAGCAGGGCCTGAGAATCTCTAATCCTTTTTCCTGGAAAGGCAGTGTCCCCGCAGAACTTGGACGGCTGAATGGCGCCCTGTGATGCCGCCCTCTCTCACCCCCAGTCCAATCCGTTCCTGTCACTCTCACCTCCCGAAAGCCCTCAGGCCCTGTCCATGGCCTCCACCCCGCCCAGGCCCACAGCCTTCCACGCGCTAGGCTCCTTGGCTCTCCCTCTGGGTTTCTGTCCAATCCACCCATCCTCCATGGAAAACAAGGATATTTTCAAAACACACAGCTCTGATCACAGTAAACACATGTGGCTGCTACAGCCAAGCATCGCGACAGCTAAGCACGACAGCCACGACACACAGCTACACATCAAGACAGACATCGTTACAAGACAGACATGTACAGCCACTGACACACAGCCAATGCACGCAGACAGCCAGCTTGTCATCGACAGACACAGACAAGACAGACACGCACACACACATGCACACTCCTACCAAACTCCTCCTGGACGCCTTCCTGCACGCCAGTCTCACGTGGGACTCCAGGACTGGCTCTCTGCTGTCTTCACCACAGCTCTTCTCAGCTTTGTCCCGGCTCTACTCCCAGCAAGTACTTTACACATGCCCCCTCCTGCCAGAACACACGTCCCCTATTGCAAGCTCTCACGGCACCTTGGCCCTCTCCTATAGGGCACCCTGACTCTTTCTGTGTGTGTGCTTTTGGGGTGGACGGCCCGCATGCGAGCCCCACCCCATGAGGGCAGGCGCCACGTCCTCGGTGCACCCCCAGCCCAAGAAATGGCAACTCCATCCCCCAGGGCACAGGCCGAAGCCTTCATTTCCCTCTTCCTCTCACATCTCCACATCTGACCTGCGGCTCCGGATTCGCAGTGTATCTAGAATCCGACCATTCTTCATCGCCTCCACTGGTCCAGCCACCACTATCTCCCATCTGGATTGTTGCGGTGGCCTCCGCACAGGTCTCCCTGTTTCTGCCCTTATCCGTACAGTGGCCTAAAGGATCCTGTTATCACCTAAGATCATGTCGTTTCTCCACTCAGAACCTATGTCCTCAGTGTGGCCTACAAGGCCCTGTATTATCTGTCCCCCCAACATCTCCCTGACCTCATCTCCTAGTATCGTCCCCCTGGCTCTCTCCATTTCAGCCACATTAGCCTCCTTGCTGACCCTTAAATGTGCCAGGCGCATCCCTGCCTCAGGGCCTTTGCACACGCTGCTACTTCCACCTAGAACATCCTTCCCCCAGAGAGCTGAATGGCTTATCCCGCCTCTTCTTTATCACTTCCCTCAAATGTTGCCTTCTCAGGGAGGTCTTGCCTAAATTTTTTACTATTCCAAACATCTCTCCCCTGACACTCCCCATCTCTCTTCCCGCTGGATCCTCGCACCTAGAACGGTGCCTGCTACACAGTGAGTGCTCAATAAATATTTGTTGAAGGAGTATATAAATAAATGAATAGTGAATGAATGAATGAGTGAGTGAGTGAATGCCTTCTACCCAAGCTTTATGCCTATAAAAAACTTCCACTCTTCGGTCGTTCCTCCCTAATGCTGAGCACTCTTCAGTGTGAGTCTCGTCACTTAGATCACTGAGCTCAGCACGTCGCCTTCCACGAAACTTGATGGCCGGGAAGGACCCTAAAGGCCATCCAAGTTAAGCGGTTCTCAGACCTGGGCAGCCCGGGCCCCGTCCACACGGACCCCAGTTTCGTTGGTCATTGTGGGGCCTGCACATCAGTAGGATTTTAAAAGCTCCCCAGGTGATTCCAACATGCAGTTAGGGTGATAGTCTCACTCCAGTCTGGTCATTTAAATGACAGCTCAGGCCATCATGGCACTGGACACTCCATCAAGCAAGAGCATTTGTGGGGCAGGACAGCAGAGCGGCCACGAAATCAGCAGAACTGGGTTGGAATCCTGGCTCTGTCACTTGCTGCCACGTGACTCTCCAGTCTTTCTGTGCCTTGATTTCCTTGCCTGTGAAATGGGCACAGAACCTGTCGGGGTGTTGTAAACACTCAACATGGGCAGCCCTTGCCTGGAAGAGTGAGAGGGCGTATTCATACCCACCACGACCTCTAAGGGAAACCTTTCTACGGGGTCCTCGCTGGTGTGCCTTGCCCTGATGCTGATGGCAGACAGATGGGAACGCAACCCCAACACGAGGGTGACCAACTCGAGAGCTCTCAACAGCAAGCAAGGACTAAGGCAAGCCTCCGGGGATGAGGCAGCCTGGAGAGGGTGTGTAGCCTGTCTAAAGGAGTGTGGACTGACATCAGGCCATCTGCACCAGTCAGGGTCCTGGCAGGAAACAGATGGCACTTGGAAGCAGCTCAGTGAAGACTGCTGGGTGAAGGAGCTATTCACAGACGTATGGACGGGGTGCGAGGCCGGCAACATAGTACCCTGCACCTGCCCCAGACCCAGCCAAGGACACAGGGCTCCCCAGTGCCCCTCCCTCTTGCTGCCTGTCTTCCTGCTGCTAACCAGACGGGTTGAAATGTCTCCTTGCTCTGAAATTCCAGTGGCGTTTTTTTGCAATGTATCTCACTATATTGTCACATTCTATCTTGGGCACAGCTTGGCCCCTCTGGCTTGGCCCCACCAGCAGGTAGAAGCTAAAACCTGTCATGTTGCCTAAGATCCAGGATCTGATAACCCAAGGAGAGTCTATGGCAAGCACCATGCTGAGAACTTGGCACGTATCACATTGTATGAGGTCAGTATCCTTTCCCATTGTATAGACGAGGAAACTGAGGTTTGCATAGGCAAAGTGACCCACCCAAGGTTACACAGCCCAGAAGAAGCAGAATGAGGATCTGGACCCAGGTCTGTGTTTCTCCAAAGCTCTTATCATTCAAGGGACTGACCTGCCCGGAAGCGAAGCACAAACCTGGGACAGTCCACAGCCGGACCAGCTTGTTTAGACTCAGGCAAACAAACAGTGTCTCCGAAATACCTTTTTAAAACATTTTATTATGGGAAGTTTCCATCTTTTGCCAAAGCAGAGTATGAAGAACCCCATGTCCCCACTCTCAGTCTCCATAACTGTCACCCCAAAGCCAGCCTTGTCTCATCTATGCTCCTGCTCCCACCACCATGGGGTTATTTTGAAACGAATCCCAGAAGCTGTATCTAAATGTCTTTCTAGAGGGTTTGCTCCCTGCTCAAAAAGACAAATGCAAGGTCATTTATTCCTAGACCCTGTAAGCATCACCTTTGGGGTTGTTGTTGGCTTTTTACAGCATGGGAATAAAACACAGAACCCAAGAGGCCCTGCCCCACCCCTGACCCCTCCGACCCACTGTCTTTGAGGAAGGGCGAGGGAGGTGGCCAAGCTAAAGGGGGCAGGGGGGAAGGCGGGGAGAGGTGGCTCAGAAATTGCCCTCGACGCAGCAGCTTGAGCCTGCCAGCAGGCATACGGATATCGCCACCAAAGGACCTGGCACAGGCCCTCACAGAGACAAGGCTTCCAGGAACCCAACCCGGGTACAACCAGCAGGTCACAGTTGCCTCCGCTCTGGCTCACCGCTCATGGCTGATTCCAGGAATCTCGCCCCGAGCTTCCTCCTCCAGGCCCGGCTACTTGAGAAAGAAGCCCATGTGTGTAGAGGTGGCAAGGGGAGGATGGTGCACCAGGGTCAACAGTGGGCCAGGCAGGGTGGGGCTCTGGCTGCACACAGACCTGAGTTCAAATCCCCGCTCTGCCATCGCCGTGGGCGAACAATGGTTTCTGTTTGGTTGGGGGCTTTTGCCAGTAAAGGATGATCATTCCAGCCTCATGGGGCTGCTTGAAGGCTAAATGAGGTGATGAGTATGAAACAAGATGTCTTCAGTCAGGATTTATGTCAAGCAACATCTGCAAGGGATCAGCTTGATATTCTGACACCCACACTCCCACTGTCATTCATCACAGCTCTCAGACGTCCTTCTTGAAAGGGGATGCTCTTAAGGCCAGTGGAGGTGTCTAGGTTCCAAAGCCACAAGACATGAGTTCAAATCCCTCTTCTGCCTCCTCCTAGCCACATGACCTCTGAGAGTGGCATCACCTCTCGGAGCCTTTTCCTCGCCTGCTAAGTGGAAGTCATTGGGTATCTGGCTGTCCAGGCTTGCAAAAAGGATGAAACAGAAGCAAGTATGTGGAAATGCTCCCCCTGTGCTTGGATCCAGAAATAAGAGCTATTTTTGATCCCTTCCCTGGATCCTGGGTTAGAGACACGTTGCCCTCCTCCCAAGGAAAGCCTGGATGTCTTCCCAAGCCAGGAGCAGGAAGCTGTACCTGTGCTCCCTCAGGCTGAGCAGCTGGAGGGAACTGGGCAGGACCATGGGCAGTATCAGGGAGGTGGCCAGAAGCAGATGCCCATGGCTGGTAGAATGTGTGGAGCGCCAAAGGTCCGCCAAGTTACCCTTGGCATAAACACGCAGGAGCCCAGGTCTGGATGTCAGCGGAAAGACGGCCAGCAGGAGAGAAGGGCACTAGGGAGCCCAGTGTCCTTGGCGAGGCCCCCAGATCCTGGGTCTAAAGATCGTGACTCAATTTCATGCCCACCAGATGGTGTTGTCGAGGTTTCTGTGGAGTATAGGGTGGGGAGAGAACATCGGGAGACCTGTGGTGAGGGACTGGGGGACACAGGGACAACAGAGAGAGGTAGTAACAATGGCCTCACAAAGCCAGCCAGTGAATAATATTTGCTAATGTATATTCGCATGTATTTGTGCCAGGCCAAAAGTGCTTTAAAAACTATCACCCCCACTTCACAGATGAGAAAATCGAGGCCTGGAAAGACTGAGTAACTTGTCTAAGGTCACACGGCCAGTGGTGAATCAGGATTCAAACTGAAACAGCCTACCACAGAGCCTGTGCATTTGGCCACTACTCCATACTGCCTCTTAGCAAAGTAAGCAAGTTCTAGAAAAATCCATGCTTACTAAAGCAAATCTCAGATGACCTCTAAAGAGGACTCCACATGTGGCAGGAGAAATTAGCAGCCATCAGGAAGTGACTGCATTTTGAGATGCTCTGATGACGGCACCCAACAAGGCTAGTTCTGAGTTTGACTCTGCTTCTGAGACCCAGATTCCACAGAGCCCAACGTGTCTAGTTTTCTCTGTAGTCATTGCTTTCGACTTGCTAGGAGGGCAGAGAAAAACTGGTCTTGGCCCCCAACAAATGTGGCCCATGAGAAATGACTTGTACTGTTTGGCAAGGGCGAAAGCTCACCCACCTTCGCTGGCTGGATTCAAGGAATTCAGCACTGGGAGGAAGGAGCAAAGAAATTGCCAGCAGGTCTTGCGTGAAGCTTCTCCTCTCACTATCCAGGCTGGCGAGGGGTGTGTGTGTGTGGGGGGGGTCCTTCCTTGGCAAGTGCTTCCTTGGAATTCTCCGGAGGCCTCTGCCAGTTCAACTGACAGGGCAGCAGATGGCACACACTTATCTGCTGATGATATTTTGATTTATTTATCTCTTACAGATGGTACCATGCCTTGATTTCTGGCAGGAGTCCAAAGTGTGGGTTAACTTTCTGGGGATAATCGTTTGTCCAAGTGGATGAAACACCAAAAACTGCCTGGCATCGTGACAGTCACTGGAGCCTCCAAACTTACCTTGCTTGGGCATTTGGGGTACTGTGGGTAAACCAAAGGGAAGAATTTGTTCTGCAAAATTTTACAGCTGGAAGAATTTAAATGCCTATTTAAAATTAACACCAGAGTGCTTAAATGTAAGAGCTTTGAACTCACAGTCTTGAGTTCAAGCCCCAGCTGCACCACTTACGAGCTCTGCAACCCAGGCCAGTCTCTCTGGGTCTTAGTTTCCTCATCTGTAAAGTGCGTAGAATCGTCATCTCCACCACATAAGATGTGGCAGAAACAGCCAGCTTCCCACCAGAAAAAATGCTCTACTCCTGCTGCAGTGTGGAGTTCATGGCTGGGAAGTGGCTGCCCAGCTAGGCACGATATTTCCCAGCATCCCCTGCATCCCAGCACAGTCATGTGACTGGTTCTTGCCTCTAAATTGTGAGTGTGAGTGACGTGTGCCACTTCCTGGGGAGGGCTTTTACACAGTGGGTGTACCTTCTTTTTCCTCTTTCACCCAGATGCAGAGGATTCTGAGGTCTTCTAAAAGAAATACTTGTGGCCCGGAGGCACCTGTACTAAGGCTGTTTGCCCACTGCGTCCTAGTCTGCATGAGCAACTGTCACCCCACCCCCCACCCCATATGCGCCAGGACTGTCTGCACTCAAGTATTACACGAGCAAGAAATAAATGGTCACTGTTGATCCACTGATATCTCATGGTTTATTTGTTTCAGCAGCTGGTGTTGCTTTATACATAGTTGAGGATCAAATGAAATCTTCCATGTGAGGTAGCTGGTGCATGACGGGACTCAGTGAAAGTTCACAATTACTATCATCGTCATCCTTCGAGGGATCTCGCTAAAGAAGATATTGTGGGCTTTTTAAATGTCATCCGTACGCTGGATTGTTAAAGCAAAGCCAGTCGGGTTTTCCCCACCACCTCAGCCTCGTTTCCACCCTTTTTGGATACTATTACAAATCCTTCATGTGTTGTCCTATCTCAATCCCCCAAAAGCACATTTTAAAGGAAAAATTAAAGGGAGAAGGAGCTCTGGGCAGTTTTCTCATGGCACACTGTGGCTGACGCGGGGAGATTACGGCACACAAGCACTTGTGTCCTGGTGTTCCCTCTCTCCCACCTGGGCGCAGAGTTATCCACCTTGACTAGAGATGGGACGAGAAACTTAGGGCCTACGGAGCCTGCCACTCTCAGTCTCCAGATGTGAAAAACAAGACCCGGGGAGGGCTTTGGGGCAGGCCTTAGGCTCTTGTCATGAGTCAGATAATTGAGCCGAAGGTGGAACCTGAGTCCTCTGCCTTCTTATGCAGAATTAGGTATGAAAAACAAGGGCCCCACAGTCCTGGCTACACAAAACAATAACATCCAACACGTACCGAGCATTTACTACGTGCCAGGCACATTCTAAATCTCCATACACACTAACCTGTCTAATCCCCATAACGACCCTATGAAAGAGGCACTGTTACTGCTGCCATTTATCAGATGAAGAAACTGAGGCCCAGGGAGCCTAAGTACCTTACCCAAAAGCACAGAGATAGTAAGTGGTGGATGCAGGATTCCACTCAGGACGCTCTAAGTCCAGAACCCCTATTTTCGTCATGTTTGGAGGAATGGAACTTGTAGGAAGACACTGATTCACTCCGCTTGACTCCAGGGCACAGAACTAACCCCAGTGGGCCCCAGGAGCAAGACCCTGTCTGATACAACCAAAGGAGAGTTCAACTGTGGAAAAGGGCCTCCAAGGTGGCATTAAACTTGCCAGCGGTGAAAGAGTGTAAGAAAGGCTTGGGGCACCACACGGAGGTGGTGCCAAGAGATTCAAGCAGCCAATGGGGTATCAGACTGGGCCGGTCTTTCCTCACATGTCCTACAGGTGGTTTGTGATGGGGGCTGTGGTGCTAAATTACACTGAATCACATCATGGGGAATGAGTCTCCTTTCCCAATTCCCTTCCAATCCTTCAGATTACTTCCAGGAGAAAATTTCAGTTTAGTGATAGCCTGTCCTTGACATTGCTCTAAGACTTGCAAATCTTCTATTTAAAGAAAGAGGAGAGGGAGAGAGAGAGAAAGGGAGGGAGGAGGAGAGAGAGAAAAGAAAGAACAGAGAGAGAAGGCAAAGTGTCAACTAAATTGATGACATTGTTTTGTTTAATGCGCTTGCCTTTACACACACACACACACACACACACACACACACACACACACACGTATATATTTCTTCTATTTCTGGCAAGTTATTACAGTTTTTCCTATTACCAAGTGTAATAAAACACTTCCCTTTAAATTCATTTATGTAAGGAAAATGTGAGCCAATATAGAGCAAAAAAAAAAAAATCCTAGTAGAACAGGGGTATGTGGGTAATAACAAATTTATGAAGGCGATGTGAGAATGACTGAAGGCTGGGACACTGGGATAAAGGAATCCTAGGCATCGAGGCCCACTCCAGGCCAAGAGCTTACAGGGCCGCCTCCCTGCACAACGCTCAGAGCACCATTCACATCATGGGTTATACGAATGACATTCCCGGGAGTTGTGTGGCTGTACACAGCAGCCATGGATATTTTTAGAGTAACAAATATCCCAAACATAGGAGGGGAGAGGGATTATCTTCTGTTCAGCTGCCCTAAAATTGGCAGCCAAAGTTTCTCGCTCTGAATTATGGCACTCTCTGATCCTTCTACAATGTCCCCATGCTCGGGGGGCCACCAGGCTGCCCAACCAGTGCTGGCACCCAACCCATCCTCAGGAAGAAGGATGGAAGGAACGCAGGCACAGCGTTCTTCTTGGGGAAAGCTGCGGGGAGATAAAATGGCAAATGAGCTGTGCATTCAACTCCAAAGGCAACAAGCAGGCATTCTCAGACACGAAAGCACTTGGAGAATATAGTATTCACGAGCCATTCTCGAAAAAGCTAGTTGACATTGAAATCCAGTTCACCTGGTGAAGAATCAAAATAAACTCGAGTGGAGAATTCCTAGTAAAAGCATCAAGTACTTTTAAGTACGTAAATACTCAAAATATTGGAGATGTTATGGTTGCAACACCCTGACTTTATAAAAATCATATGAACATCAAAAATCAGGAGGTCAGAGGCAGAATGAACACTAGTGTTCTCATCTTTCTCAGGCGGGGTCTATTACTGGACACACTTTGCTTACAGGATGCAATGACGTAGTTCTCTTCCCCCTCCCCTGCAAATCACAAAGGTAGTTATCTCCCCAGGATCAAAACGACCAGGCACAAGAGAAGGGAGATTAGAATTCAGGCCTGACATGCAAACACATGGGCCTCACTCATCCTCAGGGAGCCCTACCCCAACATGACTGTCTGGCCCCACACTACTGAGAAAGAGCCTCTCATGTCTTAGGAGTTTACCAAGCTGATAAAAACAAACAAACAAACAAACAAATACACAAACAAACCACTTTTTTAATTTAAAAAAAGAAAGAAAATCAACTTACACTCACCATGCCATCCTAAACATCTCTCATCCCTCTCCACCACACACACACACACACACACACACACACACACACACACACTCATTTCTGGAGGTCCATTGCCTCAGCCTCTCCCCTGGCCTCCCTGCCTCCCCACGCTGTCAGACAAGGGATGTCTATAGAGCCTAGATCTGAACTCTGTTGGGGAACCTCTACTTAATTTCAGTTCTCACCAGAATCACCATGCCTTCAGACATGTATTTAAATCACTGAGATGCATATTCTCTGTGACCCAACAATTTCATTTCTTAGAATTTATCTTATAGACATACTCACGTGTGTACAAAGTAACACAAGGTCAAGATAATTCACCGCAGCGTTATTTTAATAGCAAAAGACTAGAAAAGACCTAAATTTCCACTAATTAAATAATAAATAAACATTCAATTTATGTAAAACTCATACCCATTAAAACAAATAAGGCAGCTCTCAGAAAACTAACAGAATATTAACATTAACTAACATTAATACAGAAGGCAGAATATCAATATTCTGTGAAAAAGTGGGTACCCCACTGAAGCTTAAGACCCATGGCTCATACAGAATAAATCTAAATGACTCCACCCACTCCTACTTCTGTTCACTGTGGCTTCTTGACATTCTCCATCAGACACTGTATTTATTTTCAATTGCTGCTGTAACAAATTACCCTAAGCTTAATGGTTTACACATTACAAAATTTTTATCTTATAGTTCTGTAGGTCAGAATTTCAACATGTGTTCAGTGGGCTGAAATCGAGGTGTCGGCAGGACTGGATTCCCTTGTGGAGGCTCCAGGGAAGATCCAATCTCCCTGCCTTTTCTAGCTTCTCATGGCCGCCCGCACTCCTTGACTTGCAGTCCCTTCTTCCACCTGCACAGTTGGCTGTGCTGAATCTCTCTTCTCCACAGGCACAGCACCCCCTCTGACTCCAAATGGGAAAGGATCTCCACTGTTAAGGACTCACGCGATTAGATGGGGCTCATTGGGAGAATCGAATAATCTCCCCAACTCAAAATCCTTAATGTAATCACATCTGAAAAAGTCCCTTTCGCCCTTTAAGGTGGCATGTTCATGGGTTACAGGGATTGTGATGTGGACATATTGGAGTGGGGACATATTCTGCCTACCACAGACACCCTGGACTCCGGCCACCAAAGTACTCACCCATCATATCTCGTCAAACACAAGACCTCATGATGAGGTAATGGTTCTTCTGCCTGAAATGCTCTTCCTCACCTGCCCGATTCCTACGCAGACCTTCAAGGCTAACCTCAAGAGCCCCCTCCTCTGTGAAGCCTTCCCTGATTCCCCCAGGCAGAATTAGCGACAATGCTAGCACTTTGAAAAGATCCCTCTGTACGGCACTCGTCACTTAGCGGTTGAACTATTTGCCTACATGTGCATGTCTCAGCAGCATTCAAGCAATTTAAGAGTGAAAGTGACTTATTCCACCACACAGACCCCATTCAGCATGATAGTTGGTGGGATAAGCAAACACTGAAGGAATGAAGGACTGATCTTTTCTATTTTACTGTGGAGTACACCATACGATTTGAAATCAAAAATATGATTTTGTATAACTGTTACAGGATGCAATGATAAAATGGCAAATGAGCTGTGCATTTAATGCACATGTCCGGCTCATAATAGGAGCTCAATAAATATTTGCTGAGTGAATAAATTAATACGCACACCTAATATTTATTGAAAATTTTCTATAGACCAGGCACTATTCTCAGTTCTGTCTCCCTCATTTAATTTTTCACAATAACTCTCAAAGGAGGAGTACTATAATCGTTTGGGTAGTTAACATTAGCTCCTGTTACAAACACCTCAGAACTTTAAAGGCTTATTTCTCAGCTCTTTCCCAAATGACTCCCACCCATGTGGTGACCCAGGAACCCAGGCTCCTTCCATGATGTAGCTGCATCACAGACAAGAGAGAGAAAGTATGGGGAAGGCACGCTGTATACTCACGCGCCTCAGCCATACATCGCTTCCACTCGTATCCCATTGGCCACACCAGTTACATGGCCAATCTAATGATAAAGGAAGCTGGGAAATGCAGGGAGCTCATGGACATTGAGTGGTCAAGCAGAGTGGTCACTACCACAATTATTATCTTCCTCATCCTACAGTTGAAGAAAGAGTGGTTCAGAAGAATAGAAACATCGCCCAAGATCTGGCAGCTAGTGTACGTAGCAGACAAATTCAACCAAGGGTCTGTCCGCCAGCACAGACCATACTCTTAACCATTGCTTGCTCACATTTGCACACCTGTGTGCTCAAAATTTAAGCCACCTCAGAAAACGGAAGTCCTGGGACCTTGGTGAGTGGCAGGAAGGACCCCGTCCTGGGATGGGGTGTTTCCTCTACAAAATCCCACAGCGGATAATCCACACAGAGATCACTGGGAGTTCCCACCCATTCGCTTATTCCTGCCACTGTCAGTTTATTCATAAACGTCTAAATGATGACACAAGGCAGAATGTTATGTGCTTGATTTTCCCCTCCGGACTGTTGCGGGAGGGGAAACAAAATCTATTTTTCTAAGCGAGCATCAGATGAAGCTTGAACAAAACCCATAACTCTTTCGGGACAAGCATCTCCCTGGGCTTCCCACAGACGCTCCCGGAGTGTCGTTTCTGGGGTTTATTTGGCAGTTGTTTACTGTCTGGACAGAAATATTGCTCCTTCCTGGATACATGTCTCCTCCCCTCCTGCTTTCCCTTATGCTGTTAGCCCTCTGCCCTGGTGCTTTAAAACTGTAGTAAAAAAAAAAATTCCCTTAATCCCCAAGTTGCTTGGCCAGACATCAGTCTCAGATCCTGAGCCCTCTTTCCAGACCCTACAGTTCTCATCTGCCTGTTCTTCCAGCGTCAGCATCTCCTGGCTCAGCCAACTGCAATTACAAGTCAATTCTCAAGTATTCAGGGCTGATTATTCATGGAGTGGATTATTCGGGCTTCTTGTTTCCCCCTCTCTGTGGGTTGGCACTCATTAGCACCTCCATCAGCAGACAAGAAAGGAAAAGAAAGTTTGCAGAGCTCCCACCCACCAGGACCAGTTGCTGGCCAGCCTCTTCTGTTTGGGAGGAAGGCAACTAGGACCCTGGACTCATCTGCTCGTGCTGCCTCTTCCCCATTCGCATAGATAATTTGGTGTTTACAATCATTTTTCCAGAAAGGAGAGGGGAGCTACAGCCAGCGACAGCCTGGATCTTCCATCCCCAGGGCTGCTCCCACCAGCCTGTGACGTCTGTGCACTTGACAACAGTGAGCGTGCTCGTGGGAGCGGTGAGCATGTGCGTGTGCACGCGAGACACCCAGTGTTGTCAGCTGCGGCGTTCAGCTTGATGGCAGGGGCTGTCTCTTTACAGCATGAAATATGTCAAGGGATATTGTATAATGGCATAGCTAATAAATACAATGAATTTTTAAAAACAAAGCATGGAGGGACAGACGGAAGCAGGTCACCCTCACGTGAAATAGTGTCCTTTACCAGCTTATTGAAGGAAGGGGTTGTTTTCAGACACAAGACCCTTCCCCAGCCCAAAGCCCCCATCTTGGGGAATCTAAACCATAATCTCTTCCTGAAGGACTATAATAAAATAGGGGACTCTCCTGGGGGGATCATCCCCAAGGCACGTAGTAGAAAGAACAGATACTGTCTCAGAGGACAGAGTGCACGTCAACTCAGAGGGGAGCTAAGGTCAGCCCAGGAGGAACTGAGCCATCTCAGCTGCACCCGCCACCTCCACGTAGCCTGGTCTGCACCCGCCACCTGGGAACCTTTAGAACTATCATCTGTGGGGTCAGAGCCGCTGATGGGTAAGAGGAAGGTCCTGGGTGGAGAGAACGAGAGGAGGTTTCCAGGTGCTCTAACATGCAACACTTTCACCATTTTTTGCATTCAATCAAATCTTCATTAAGCACCTACTGTGTGTCAGGCACTGTTCAAAGCACTGAAGAGTCGATGGTGAATGACACATGAAGTTCCAGCAGAGGAGACAGACTGTAAACAAGTGAACAAATAAGTAAACCACAGATGGTGATGTGCGGAATGGGACTCTGATTGGGTGCCTGGGTGAGCGAGGCTTCTCGGACGGGGTGATCAGGGCCTTCTCTCTGATGAGAGGACATTCCAGCTGCAACCTGATGAGGACGAGCTAGCCATTTAAGGACCCAGGGGAGAGCATCCCAAGGAGAAGAAAATCAAGTGCAAAGGTCCTGGGGTGGGAATGTGCTTGGAGGCTGGAGCGACAGCAAAGAGGCTAGAGGGCCCGGGGCCAGTGGGTCCTGAGGGAACAGCAGGAGGGAAAGCTGGAGGACTGGGCAGGGCTGGGTCATGCAGCCTCAGGCCAGGCTGGGGCAGGTCTGAGAAGCTATACCGGGGGCTCTGGGAAGTCACTGGAGGGATCCAAACTGCAGAGCACTGTGTGACCTAATTTGCATTTTTAAAAAGCTCTATCTTGAGGCTGTGTGGTTGGAAAAGGCAGAACCCACTCACGAGCTTAGGAGTGGAAGCTCGTTAACATAGAAAGATACAAAAGTGTCTCGCTGAACCCAGACACAGGAACGGCAGGGAGAAGGGGGCCATCAAAAGCCAGGGCGGTCTCTCTCTGGCTGCCTCGGCTCCCACATCTCTCTTCTCAGCTTCTCTGAACATAGACCCAGCTAAAGTCCTCCAGGCCCTGCCCTGTATCCAGCCCTATGGAGCCTGCCCTGCCTTGTGGGGTCCTCTCAGTTTCCAGGAGAGAGAAGCTGATTGACTCAACCTCAGGTCAGGTGTCAACCCCTAGTGGTCAGTTGGCAAAGCCAGGGAAGGGCGAGTCTGCCCAGGAAAACATGGCTGCTGGTAGTGATCACGACTGAAGGTGGGGAAGGTCCTGGAGAAGGGGGACTGAGCTGGGCAGACACCTCCAAAATGCCCACTGCTCACCATTCTCCAGAGTTCCCTCTCGGCAGCCTTCACCGAATTCCTGCATCCCTGTCTCCATCTCAGTCCCCGCCCCCAACTCTAAAGGACACCAGAGGCTGGCCAGACTACCAGAGTCCCCTGGAGCTTACGAAGTGGAGAGTTTCCCACTCAGAGCAGCAGGTGACCCCCAGAATGAGGGACAACAGAGGGGGCAGGTCAAACCCTAAAGATTGAGGTCTGGCAGGCAAGAAGGCTGCTCCGAAGACCCTGAAGCCAGGAACCAGGAGCAGAAAAATGAGTCAATGCGGCAAGGTCATGGTGGCTGCTACAACAGCTGCTGGTGTCCACGGCTGGTGTCAGCGCTAGCCAGGCCCAGTGGGGCAGCCAGGCTGACAGCCACTTAACTGGAGACTCCTGTGTTCACAGCAGGGTCAAAGGAGAAGGAGAGAGTCCCCAGGGTGGGGGATGTACAGTGGGGATGGGGGTTCAGCTCGGCTCCTCTTACAACTCAGGGACCTCCTCTCTCACATAAGGAAGCCTCTGTGCTCAGCCTCCTCAGTGCCAGCCAGCTGCCAGCCCAGCGCTGTTGCACCCAGGCCCCAAGAGGAGCCAGTGCCAACACCCTGGGACTCTCACCATCAGCGGTGCGATTACAGAGGGTGCTCTGGGAGAAACGGTGGCTGGAGGGAGTTGGAGGAGGGGGGTGGGGGGTGCAGGCGAGGCATCCTCTCTCGATCTGCAGGGCCAGGAAGAGGCAAGGAGGGGAAGAGATGGACTAAGGCAGAGAGAACAGCGATGGGGAGATGGGGAACAGTGAGTGAGAAAAAAACATGAAAAGAGGAAAAGATCAGGATGGAGTGAGACAGAGACAAAGAGACCAGAAAAGAGAAGAATGGAGGTGGAAGCAAGGAGAAAAGCAGTCAGAGAGCCCAGGAAGGACAGCTACCCGGGTTGGATAACGAGTTACTTGGTTAGTTTGCTGGTCCCACTGACCGGGCGGCTAAAATAACCAAGAGGTATCGTCACACAGTTCTGGGGGCTGGAGGTCCAAAGTCAAAGCGTTAGCAGGGTTGGTTCCTTCTGAAGCAGTCGGGGAGGAAGCTATTCTGTCCTCTCGCCTTGGCCCACATATGGCTGTCTTCATGTTCACGTGGCGTCCCCCCTGCATGCACGTGTACCCCCAAATTTCCCCATTTTTAAAAGGACAGCAGTCATACTGGATTAAGGCCCACCTAACGACCTCATTGTACCTGGATCATCTCTATAAGACCCTCTCTCCAACTGCAGTCCCCTACTGAGGTACTAGGGGTTTCAGACTTCAACATAGGAATTCTGGGAGACATGATTCAACCCCAAACATGACGTACCTGCTCTGTGCCTCAGTGTCCTCAATATAAAACATGCACAATAACAGAATCTTCCTCAGAGGATCAGTCTGAGGATTCGGCGAGTTACTAAACGTGAAGTCTGCCATGCAGTAAATGCTTAATAAGTGTGAGTTACGTTATGATCTTTATTACCATCAGCTGGTGTGGCAGGTAGAAAAAGAGTCCCCAAAGATGTCCTTGCCTTAATACTCAGAACCAGTAAATATGTTACTTTCAATGACAGAAGGGACTTTGCGGATGTGATTAAGGTTGCAGATCTTGAGATGTGGAGATCATCTGGGATTATCCAGGTAGATTCAAAGTAATGACAAGTCCTTAAATTGGAGAACCCTTCCCAGCTGTGGTCACAGAAAGATGCAACAACAGAAGGGTCAGAGAGACGCGCCATTGCTGGCTTTGAAGATAGAGAAGAGGAATCACAAACCAAGGAACACGGCGACCTTGGGAAGCTGAGAACAGCTAGCAAGAAAACAGGGACCTCACTCCTACAACCCCGAGGAACTGAATTCTGCCAACCATCAGAATTAGCAGAAATAGGTTCTCCCGCCAGAGCCTCCAGAAAAGAATACGGCCTGCCGACATCTTGATTTTAGGTGGGTGAAGACTGTATGGCACCCTGACTTCCAGAACTGCAAGATAATAAGTCGGCATTGTTAAGCCAGTAAATGTGTGGTGGTTTATTACAGCAACCACAAGAAACTAATACATTTTGAAAACACCAATCCAATAGGAGTGGGTGATCTGGTCAACCCAGCCCTCCGGTTAGAGACCAGGACAACATCAGTGCCCCTAGGGCAGAGGGCAATTCTGTTAACCACAGAGAACCCCTCTGCCCACCTGAAGGACCGCTCAGGAACAGGGGTGAGACCAACACACTGGCCTTTGGAGCTGGCACAGCATCTGAAGGTAGAGAACAAAAGCCAAGGGTCATCTTTGCCCAAGCAGGGAGACACCTGAGGGTCCCCAAGGAGAAAGAGAGTCCCCAGACCCCATCCCAGAGACTGTCCACCCCTCCAGAGAGCACCCTGACTGATCGGCTGAATAATGATCCCAAAGATGTCCATGTCCTAGACCCAAACTCTGAAAATACGTTACCCTACACAGCAAAGGAGACTTTGGAGATATGATTAAGGATCTTTGGCTGGGAGGGTTATCTTGGATTATCTAGGTGGGTCCAATGTAGTCACAAGGTCCTTAAAGAGGGTGACAGGAAGGTCAAAGTCAAAAAAAAAGATGTGACAACAGAACCAGAGGTTGGAGAGATCTGCTCTGAAGATGGAGGAAGGGCCAGGAGACAAGGAACGCGGCAGCCTCTAGAAGTGGGAACGACAGGAAATGGGACCTCCAGAAGGGACACAGCTCTGTGGACACCTTGAATTTAGGCTTCTAACCTCCAGAACCGTAGGAGAACGCATGTTGTTGTAAGCCTTGAAGCTTGTGGTCATCCAAGGACCTTGACTAAGACCAATTTTAATATTAGCCACTGCTGTCCCGTGCCTGAACCTCTTCAGCAGCCTTCTTGTGGCCTCCCTGCCTCTCCCTTCTCACTCCCTTCCATCCATTCCAACCCAGCCACCAGGGAGATCTCCTAGAAAAGTAAATTAGATTGTGTTGCCTCCTTGCCTGGCCTCCAAAGACTTCTTGTCGCATTTAGAATAAAACCCACATCCTCGCAGTGGCCTGCAGGGCCCTAGACCAGTGGTTCTCAATCTCTGCTGTACATCTGAGTCCACAAGCAGTGCCAACGTGTGGCCAGGCCCGCGCACAGGGGTCCCAGATGAAGTGCCTTTCCTACGGCCTGCCCTGCCCTCACTTGCTGTACCCCAAATTCCACACCATTCCCCACACCCCCCAGCACTGTCCAGGCTCAGACCTTTGCACTTGCCTGCCCTCTTCCCCCATATACCCGCAGGGCTGGCACCCTCAAAGAGGCCTTCCTGACTCCCACTGTGAGATAGCTCCCCACCCCTGCTCCTCCGCTCCTTGACCCTCCCGTATTGCCCCAGCAGTGCTCACACCTGACTGTAGGAACGGACAAACATGTGTGTGTGCTCATCATGTGTCCCTACTGGACTCAGCTCCGTAATGGCAGGCGGTCTCTCTTTGTCTTAGTCACCACTGGGCCCAGCACAGAGCGTGGGCTCATTTTCTTTTTCATATATTTGTTGAATGAGTCAACAAATACTTTGCTGTTACCTGAGGTCCCTGGTCACACCAGCGGGCTCACCATGGACACAAACTGGGCACCATGCTCAGCAAAGAGGCTTTGGAAAGACAGAGGTCCCACAGAGCGGGCACTGGGATTGGAGTCGGCGGGCCTGGGACTGGGTCCCAGGGCACGACTCACCCAGCTGGGTGATCCTGAATGAGTCACGGCACCTCTGAGTCTCAGTTTTCTCATCTGTAAAACGGGAGTGATGACTTACTCCAGCTCTCTTCACAGCTGGGAGCAGCATGACCAGGTGAAAAAAATGTCTTATCCTAGCTGCGGGTACCAAAATTCCCCTGGGGGACAGAAATGACTTCGTTGAGAAAAATGTTTTGACAGCTGTTTGAGTCTCTGTCACCTTTGCACACGTAAGGCTGTGTGTTGGCTCCCACAGGGAAGGCCTCGGGGCGAAGGGAAGGGGTTCTGCATGACAAGGGAGGGACGTCCAGCATGTCCTAGGAAACCAAGATGGAAGCGGGAGGTCTGCGCTGTGCGATGTAGCCTCCCACAGGTCTTCAGTAAAGTCAGCTAAGTCTCCAGTGCTCTGAGAGGAGTTTGTCACCATGGAAACCAGAGAAGGGACAGCATTTCATCCTGGAGCTAATCCCACTCAGGAGGGAAGTCAGCTGTGAGAAACTGCAACCCCAAATGCACAGGTGGCCTCTGGGGAACTTGGAAATGGTGGGGAGGGCTTAGATCTCAGAGATCACCCACTCTGTGGAGAACTGTCGACTGTCCCTGGTTCTCGAGAGGCAGAGAGGTCCCAGCTGAGAGCAGGCTCTTAGGAAGAACAAATTACACCAGACTCGTGCTTGTCCGGGAGAGCCCTCCCCACATCGTGAAGAGCTGTTTGACCTTGAGGTGCTATTTGACCTTGAGGCGCTGCCATCGCAGGGCTAGTCCTTGTCCATGGGGTCCTTCGGTCTCCAGGAGCCCCATGCCCCCCGGAAGCAAGCTTCCCTCTCCACCTCCAGCGTATTCGTCAGCATTTGCCCCTGAAAGGAGAGCCAGCCATACCCCTCCTGCTTGACAGAGTCTCGGCCATGGAGGCCTGGCGTCCAGAGTAAAGGGCCATCGCGGAAAATATCCCTACCCAGGAAGTCAGTCCTTGGCAACTGGTCCCCGGCAGGGCCGAGGAGAAGGTAATCTAGAGCTTCCGTGGACTCTTGACTGCAAAATCCATGTGTGGCCTAACTGCCCACAGTTGCCTCTGACAGGAAATCTGGACCACAGCCCAGTTCAAACGACTCCTGCCCTTTCTGGGAAGACAAAGCAAGTCCAGAGCCTCTGTGGACAGGGCTGAGGGGGTGCTCTGCTGGCCAGCCTCTCTTGCCCCTGTGCGGGGACTCCCAATGAGACAGGTTCCCAGGACAATGAATGGCAGCCCTGCGTACAGGCCAAAAGGGCCACTCAGGAAAGAACCAACCCTTTCCCCGCCACCCACACCCCAGATTTCCAAAACCTTCCTGGAGGGTCTAAGGATTTTGAAGCAGAGGGTCTAGTTGGAACCTCACTGACCACGGTCACTTTGAGGTGTTTGCCTCAGCAGTCAGGCTTAAAATCCTAATATGGTCAGCCACGAGGCCCACTGTGGGATGCTGAGTGAACCCAGCCGACTCTTCGGTCAGCGAGTGCCAGTTTGCAGCCCTGACCCAAGGTGAGGTGCTCAAGGGAACCCACTGGATCATGTCGCTTTCCTGCTTATGAATCTCTGAGAGCTTCCATCAGCTCAACTAAGTCTAAACTTCCTGACACCCTAAAGCAAGGCCTTCACAACCAGGCCCCCGTTTGGTTCCATCTTTCACACTCCCACACAGTCGCTATAGCTACTCAAACTACCACAGTTTCTAAGTCTTCAAGGTCACTGCCTCCTCCAGGCAGCCATCCACTCCCCCGGGCTGAGTCAGTCACGCCCTCCTCTGCCCTCCCACCACCCCTTAAACATACCTTATTAATATCCTATTATAGCACACATCACGTGATATTCTAATTGCTTCAAGCTATGAAAGCAAGGGCTCTGGAGGCAGACGGACTGAAATCTCGGTGCCCAAACTCACCAGCTGTGTGGTCTTAGGCCAGTTATTCAAACTCTTTGAGCCTCAATTTCCTAATCTGTGGACTGGCAATAATACCGATTAAACATTTAACAAGTATAAACAGAAGTGCCTGTTGTGCCAGGTGTTCTGCTAGGGCCGAGCAAACAAAAAGGTACCTGTCATCGTGAAGCTTACAAACTTGTGTAAGGGAATGGCTTGAAATAAAATCTTATATAAAAGCCATCTTTTTACTTCAGTGCAGTTATGATGAAACTTACAAAGGAAAAATACAATGTGTGAATAATGGGGAGATCCAACCTAGTCCGGGAAAGGGAACTGTTAGAGAAATTTTTTTTGAGGAGGCGGCGTTTATGAAGAGACAAAGTAGGGGCTGGCTAGACAAGTGAGGAGGAGAGCTGCGGGGAAGGGTTTTCGGGAAGAAGGAACAGTATATGCAAAGGCCCTGAGGCAGGAAGAGAATGTCCTTTCCCAGAAACCTGAAAGGATAATGACGATGATGGCAGAATTACCATGTCTTTGGGTCTGTGGGGCCCGTATCAGTACTTGGCACATAGTAAACATTGATAGCTGCCAAACGAGTGAGGGATTCTGGTCAGAGACCACCAACTCTGAACCCATGGCTAACCACATTACCACGCACTTGCCAAGCACCAACCACATGCCAGGTGCTACCTGAGACGGAAGGAAGACGTGAAGATGGACCAGCCCCGGACCCTCTCTCTCAGCCTGCCCACTCCCAAAGACAGGAAACGTGAACGTATGGAGCCCAAACTTCAGGTGAAGGCATCAAGGCCCACGGCAAAAACTAGCTGTTGTCCACCAAAACCTGCTTCCTTTCTTCCAAGATCCTGAAGACACCCAGGCCTCCTGGGCAGTAGGCAGAGCCATGCACAGTTCTTACCAATGGCCTGTGAGTGGATATCCCAGGTCAGGGCTGAAGACGTCAGGCAGGCCTCCTCCAGACTCTCTCTCTGCTTCAGCAGCGCAAACAACAGGGTGCCCTAGGGGATGGCAGAGCAATGACTCGGAACCGAGGTTCTAAAATAACTGGCAGGGACAGAGCTCTCCCACCGATCAGAACTATTACCTAAGAGAAAAATAGCTTCTCCATTATTTGAGCCTCTGTGATGCAAGATCTCTGTTACAGCAGCATAGCCTTACTCTGACTAATGTAGCTCCTGAGAATGGGACAGAGATCTAGGAGTTTAGAGCAGGAAGTGGCCATTTTGTGCTGCAGAAATCAAGGAAGACTTCCTGGAGGAAGATGGCATTAGCACTAGGCTTTCAGGAAGTCTATACTCTAAATAAATAGGAGTGTATCCATTGGGGGACTATTAAATAGCCATTAAAGAGAATGAGGCAGATGCATGTTAGAATGCGACGTGGGGAAATGCCTGAGTTCTACCTAGTGTCAGGGGAGGAAAGCAGAGTGCAGAACCATAGGGCCATGCTTTGCATAAGAATACAGTTGTGTACGGACAGAAAACAACCAGAAAAATGCAGACTAAACTGAGCAGTAGAGATAAAGCACAAGACAAGGGGAGGCATTTTCTTAATTTTCATTTTGTCCTGTTGGGCTATGTTATCTTTTGACAACGAATACCTATTACATTAGAATAAAACTTTCTTATGTTTCTAAAGCAAACTGGAAATGTGCTCGTCCTGCCCTCTCAGGAAAGGAGTCACCCTCGGTACCTACCTAGACACTGACCTGCGTGAGCTTTGGGAGGAGGCTTCACTGAGGCGACTTGGAGTGAGGATCGGGGGGCAGATTTAGGAATCATTTTCCAATTAGTTAGGTCTGAGCTCAGTGGTTCCCCAGAGACCAAAGTTTCAGAGGCAGGAAGGTGGCCCTCTCTGCCTGGGCCAGAAGCAGGGAAATGGGACCTCGTAGGCCAGGACGTGGCTAATCAATGAAGGCCTGGGCAATAACTTGTGTCATCCTGTGTGTCCTGTGTCTCCTGTGGCACCAGGGATGGATGGTGACTCAGAAAGGGAAGCCCACCCACAAAAAGGTGGCCAGATGAAGTACAGCTGCTCCAATTAGTGACTCCTCAGATTTGGTCTGTCCTCAGTCACAAAGGAGAAACTGAGGCAGCTCTCTGTATTGTAGAGCCTCTTTGTTACAGCAGCAGAGCTTTTTCATGACTGATACTGGGCTCTGGGAACTCAGAGCAGGAAGAGGCCATGGACCTAAGAAACTGATTGTTTTCACAATTCTGGAATAGGGGTCAGAAAACATTTCTGTCAAGAGCCAGATAGTGAACGTTGTGGGCTTTGTGGGCCATAGGATCCCTGTCACAATTACCTAACTCTGACACGGTAGCAAAACAGCAGCCATAGACAGTATGTAAACAAATGGGCGTAGCTGTGCCGACAAAATTTATTTATAAAAACAGGCAGTGGGCACAATAATGCAAATATAGTTAACCCTACTGAACTGTGCACTTAAAAATGATTGAGAAGGTAAATTTTATGTTACACATAAAGATTAAAATCTTAATTGAAAAAGAAAAGGCAGTGGGCCGGATTGGGCCCTGGGCTGTAGTTTGCCAACCCTATTCTAGAACATCAGAACATCAGAAGATTAGAACATCAGAAGATGTTCTAAAAAGAGGGCAAATTTGTTTTGCTGTAATAGGGCAGGTTCCTTTGACACAGGTTACCTCGTCCATGATTGAAATAACAGGGAAAGGATGCTGAAATAACAGGGAAATTGTGCTGATATATGATTTCCAGCACGCTAATATCTTTAAATGCAGATGCTTCTCAATTACAATGGGATAAACTCATCGTAAACTGAAAATATTGTAAGTCAGAAATGCATTTCATACACTTGAACTACCGGACATCATAGCTCAGCCCGTCTGCCTTGAACGTGCTCAGAACACCGACATTAGCCTACGGTTGGGCAAAATCAACTAACACAAAGCCTATTTTGTCATAAAGTGTTGAGTAGCTCATGGAATTTATTATGTGTTTCACTTTTGCCTCATCAAAAATTTTAAATCAGACCACAGTGAGTCAGGGACCGGTGTGATCAGGAATGAACGAACACAATGAAAGAAATATCCTCAGCAGGATTTGAAGAACTTAAGAAAAACACTGGAAATCTGTAGAAGTGTTTTCCCTTGTCACAAGTAGTAGCCAGGTTAGCGGCTTCAAGGACCTCTGCTGTCATGGGATTAAGCAATGTGAGGACATGGCACATTGAGATGGATAAGCTTTCCCACCTCTCCTGAAACAATGGATTAATGACAAAGGCTACACTTTCAATCGTATGTCTAGTGTTGATGAAAATGGCCCCGATCAGAAGCCAGTGCTGTCTGGGACCTTCATTTCTAGTGGCAGCTGGAGCCTCTGTGTTAAAGCTGAACTGTGCACTTGACTGTGTGGCTGGGCGTAAATGCCCCTGAAAGTTTGCATGTGCTCAAGTGTTTGTTAGAATTGTTATCGATTTCGTTGCAATCTGGTCACAAGTGTCCCTAGATTTCAAGCCATCAGCCCCAACTCTATTTTTCTCATTGGCTCTGTTCTCATTGGTGCACAATTGTACAGATCTCAAGGTTTTATAGGCGCGCACTTATGACATTAAAGCAATGATGGAACTTTCTCAACCACACACCACTCCTCAAATGAGAACTACTATCAATAGTTGCTGCTAATATTTATTAAGCTCTTGCTGCATGCTAGCATTGTGCTAAATGACTTATACGCCCCTTTCCCCATAATAACTCTACATTATCACCCTTGTTTTAATCAAAGGTGACACTGAGGTTCAGAGAGGCTAGGAGACCTGGCCAGGTCAGTGACTAGAGCTCAGAGAAGCCTTCTCACCTCCTTCCAGACCATCTTGCCGGCCCCACGTCAGTCCCAATCACCTCGTCTCCCCGCAGCATGCGTACCTGAGAATCCTGGAATTGGCCTCCACCTTTGGAGTTGATTATTCAAAATACATAGAGAAAACCGAGGAAGAGAAATTGGATGTTGACCTTCAAGAAAAGCTCCTGCTGCCATGTGGCCACATCGATCAGGTGCGGTTTTGATGGCTGAGCGTCAAATCAGTTTTTCCCCTTATTGTGCACTTCAAATTCAGTAGGTCCCCAAAAGAAAGGCCATGAGTGAGGCAATGGCCTAATTTCAGGACCCCCAAAGTGATTTTGGGGTGATCATTTAAAGTCTGAATGCTGATATTAATGGCAAATGGGGCAGGGCACCTAAAAAGGTCAGAGGTCAACTCTGCTTGGCCACAGGGCCATTTAGAACGGAACGTGCCCAAGACCAAATGTCAGTGAAGATGTAATCAACACAGCTGTCAGCCACTGCTGGTGGGAGTGTACATGGTGCCGCCACTTTGGAAACCTCACAGAGGTAGCGTGTGCATTCCCACGACCCAGCAACTCCACTCAAAGGCATGTTCTCGCTACGTACGCCCTGAGATGCAGGCAAAGAACATCCAGAGCAGCCCTGTTGGCAGTGGCAAAAGAACAGCAAGCATCCCAAGTATCTGTCATCGTAGGATAAACACAGAAACTGCAAGCTAATCCTACAATAAAAACCATACAGCAGTGAAAATGACAGAACCTCTATTGTATGCATTGACGTGCATAAAACTCAAAAATGTAACATAGAACTTATAGGACAGAAGAAGGAAGTTAAAAAAGAATGTGTATAGTACTTCCCTTTATATACAATTCAAAGACGGGCAAAATTAAACCTCATGTTGTTTCGAGACACATGGGTGGTCAAACTAGAAAGAACAGCAGAAAATGATTATCAAAATTAAGAATGGTAGTTAGCGTTGCAGATAAGGGGGGTGCAAGGAAGATGGGCACACGGAGAGTGTCTAAGGTTTGGTAATGTCCTAATCCACAACTTAGGTGGTGCGTATATGGGTATTTTATTATTACTCTTTAGACTACATGCATATATTTTAAATACTCTTTTGCATAAGTGATATATTTCACAATTTATTTATTTATTTACTTACTTACTTATTTTTAATTTATTATTATTTATGCCTACAGCACCTGGTCTTCCTAGGTGGTCTCTTATCCAAGTACTAACCAGGCCCGACCCTGCTTAGCTTCCAAGATCAGACATCAGGCTTGTTCAGGGTGGCATGGCCGTAGACCATGGACCGTGGCTCCACTGGGGTGTGAACCCAGGACCTTCTGTATGTAAAGCAGACGTACTAACCACTACACTATGGAACCACATCCCACAATTTATCTTTTTTAGATTTAGAGATTACAAAAAATAAAATGGCATAAAGGTAAGGTAGAGCAAATTCAAGCCCCTGTGGATGTCTACGGGGCAGCCAATCCTCCATACCCTCAGATAACATGCTCAAACACCCCCTGTAACATTAGGAATGCAGCTATTGGCTGAAACAAAAAATTCAACTAGCAGTGGCTTCAATTAAAAAAGCATTCAATTATCTCTCACTACAAGAAGGCTAGATGTGGGTGGTTAAAGGCTGATCTAGTGGCTCAATGATACAATTCTCTTAAATTCTCCTAGAGGCACAAGATGGCTGCTGCGCTCCAGACATCCCATCTTCACCTAACCACTTCCAAATGTAGGAAGTAAGGAAGCATCCAAGGTAATGAGAAAGACATTTTTTCATCGAGGGTAAAGTATCTCCCAAAAAGTCCCAGGAGAGTTCCACTTACATCTCACTGGCCAGAACTGGATCATTTAACCACTGTTGGCCACAAGGAAAGCTAGGGAAATATCTGCCTTTGTCAGCCTCCCTGTCAGATGAACAAGGAAGAAAGACAAGGAAGGAGAGAGAATTCCCATTGGGCAGAAAACCACAATGCCTATCTCGACCCACTTCCACCTCTAGGCAAGTTAAGTACATCTGTCCCACTATAAATGCCCTCGGGTCTGTCAAATAACCCAGGTCCTACCTCACATGGAACCTGGAGTCCATAGCACACAGCCCCAAAGTGCACTGTGGAGATGTATCTATTTTCTCCTGGAGATGCTCAAGGTGTGCTCTGAATCACCCTTGATCTCCAGTGCTCAGCTCATGACCTGGCAGAGTAATAAGCCTCACTTTGTCAACACGTGCATGCTATTTATGGAGGCAGTTTGCAAATCCTCTCTGCTGTCATGATCTGGCCATTCTGAACCCTGGCATGTGATGAGGCCCCAATGCTAGAGGCCTATAGAAAAGGGAGAAGCTAGTCGGGCAGGCCACTAGCCGCTTTCCACGCCGGTTACAAAACTACCGGAAAACTTGAGTATCTAGGGTCCAAAGGTTGGCTGTGGTGGTGGCCATAGCAGCAAAGCACTGAGAGGAGGGAGCAGAAATCCAGGCAGCGCTGGCCTACATTCTTGCAGACAATGACTGGCACTAAAAAAACAATGACCCTGGAGAAAAAACATCTGTTGTCCTATTTGCCACAGTCCCCACCGCTCCCTATTGCTTCTCCCACACTGAAGCCGAGGGCCCACTGCTGTTTATCATCACGCTCACATGGTTCTTCTTACCCTTGACCATTTCCCACTTTGGGGTACCTGCCAGGTGTTGTAGGCACTTGAATTTTGGATCCTTGAACTAAAGCACTAAAGACAGTCCAGTGTTCTCTGTTCTATGGTGAGAGTGACAAGTCTACCGTCACATCAATGCCTTCATTCACTCTGGGGCATTGATGTGGTGAGCGATTGAAGTCAGAGACTCCATGCCTGTTCTCAGGTAAATTCTAATCAGCTGTACTGTCTTGCCAGGCAGCAGTGACTCAGTCCACGCAGTGAAGCCGACATGCAAAATGGCCATGTGGGGTGCCATCTTTGAGCAGCAGCTCAAACGCTGCTCTGGCGATTACTCCAAAGTGCAGCTATTCGTGACTATTGTTACCTGGTGTGTCGCTCCAGGAAACCTGCAAGCCAACTTACAATTACAAAATTAGGAAGTGAAATAAACCCCCGAAAAATGCATGAAGGTGATGCATTTGGCAGCATTTCTGAAATATTAATGATAACTAGTGCTCATCTGAAGCTTACCATATTCTAAGTACTTTTACACAGATTAATGCACTTAATCCCCACGAAAACCCTAGGAGGAGGGTACTATTATCCCTGTTTCGAATGGGAGGTGGTAGCTGGCTCCTGCGTGACTCCCGGGGAGCCTCCCCTCCTGCTCTTCATGCCTTCGTGCAGTGCCCCCCTCACCAAATTACCGATGACCTGTGTGACCAAGAGGATACTGCAGATGCGACAGTGTGTGACTTTCAAGGCCAGGTAACAACAGGCATCGCAACTTCTGGCTTGGTCATCGGACTGCTTGCTCTGGGGCAGGCCAGCCACCATGCTGAGAGGACTCTCAAGCCACCTCTCCCCGCCGTGGCGAGGCACATGTGGAGAGCAACCCATTGGCAGCCCAGCCTGGCAACCTGTGAGCGTTGCGCCCAGAAGCCGATGCTCCAGCAGCCCTAACCCACTGCAGCCTCAGGAGACCCCAACCCAGAACCGCCCCCAGACTGCCCTTAAAATCCTGGTTTGTAGAAACTTGAAGAGAAATCAACAAGTATTGTTGTTTTAAGCCATTAAGTTTAGCAGTAATTTGCTTGGCAGCAGTAGATAACTAATACAGGTGAAAAAACTCAGGGAGGGGGACAGAAGTTAAATAATGTGCCCAATGTCACACAATTGGCAAGTGATACAGTCAGGAGTTAAATACAGGCCACCTGTTCTGAAGCCCACGCGTCTACGGCCCCTCTGGCCACTTCCATAAGAGACTAAGTTTGTAGTTACCCGTGTCCACCTCCCTTTTACTGAGTGCCTACTCTCTGCTCCAGGTTTTATCTATGTTAACTTATTTTACTCTCTCAACAACTCTGGCAAACTCTGGTATTATTCTCTCCATTATATTCTATTAAAATGTAATTAACCAAGTAATGCATCAGTACATTTCTCCTTTAGAAAAACTCAAATAGTAGACAAGGTCCCTAAATCTCCTTAGAGCACTGCCACCCCTACGTCCAGGCCCCTCACCCAAACTGACATCGTCATGCAGCGGGTACCCGTCCAGACTTTTTGTTGTCATTTACACTCGTGTTTATGTCCCCCAAAAAACATAAAGCAGAGCAATTATGGGGTTAAATCTCACAAAATAGTGTTAAGCAAAACACCAGTCACAACAAAATACATTGTGTGACTCCTTTAAGGTAAGTACAAAAAAAAATTGGCAAAATTATACTATGGTTTAGGGTTATAGGCTTAGGTGGCAAAATCATCAAGCAAATTAAGGCAGTGCCCACCATGAACACCAGCACAGTGCGTACTGCTCAGGATAAAGGTGGGGGTACGAGGGGTTCCAGGGTGGAGACAATGTTTTCACCTCGGAGGCATTACATGAGGTCAGCTTTCTGATAAGTCATGAAGCAGAGCGTCTCCTTTTTCTAAAAGTATAACTCACAACTGTAAAAGGCTTTGTTTAAGAAAACACGTGTTCTCTGTTTTTGTTATAACAAATTTACCATTCTATCTTTCTAATCACGGCTTTTGTTCCCTCACCAATAAGTCCATCCACTTGTCACCTATAGATTTACTTTATTCTTTTTAACAGCTACCGTGTATTCTATAGAGCAAATATTCAGGAATTTACTTAGCCATCCCCACTGATGAACATTTTGTCTGTAATTTGAACAAGACAACTTGTTTGTAATTTGAACACCTTTTTGTACGCGTGCGTTTCTCTAGGTGTGTCCCCAGCAGTTGGAATTGCTGTGGCAAAGGGTATAAACATTTAGAGTTTTAATAAACGTTGCCATAAAGTTGTCCATGGGCGTTGTACCACCAGCATTATGTGAAGATCCCCATGTTCCCGCATCCTTACCCACTCGTGATATCATCAAAGTGTTCCCCTTTTTTGCCATCTTAGCAAAACAGTGCCTCATTACTGCGCATTTCACAGATGAACGAACAGAAGCCCAGGGAGCTTAAGCAATCTGCCTGAGACCACACGACAAGGAAGAAGCAGCAAAAGGACTTGAATTCAGATCTTTTGCCTCCAAACTCCAGCTCTTGCTGAGATTTGGAGTATTGCTCCTTAAAGAACAGGTGCTCTTGAGATATGCCATAGATACCCCTACTGAAGGCCTGAAGGCAACTGTGATACGTGTGGAGGCTCGCCCAGGGGCTGCAGGTAGACCATCACCTGCATGGAAATCGTCAGGGAGGAGGTGAGCTCGAAATGGAATCGACAAGGTGCTGCTGCTGACTCTGATGTAAATTAGATAAACTTGCATCTAACACGATGTTTCGAGCGAGGGCACGCAAGGTTCTCAGCTGCTTCCAAGCAACGAGCCACGGGAGTGAAAAATAAAACAATCTAGGAAACTATGAAACACAATAATGAATAATAACAGGCCCCACAACTGCAGGGGAGAATTATTGGAAAATCAGCTAAGAGCCCATCAGAAGGGAGGCCTAAGTGGCTGCTGGCAGGAGATGGTGAAGCGTGGCAAAGAGAGGGCAGCGTGTGCAGTCAGAGAAGCCTGGGAATGAACTGCCTCCCATACTTGCTGGCTGGGTGACCTGAAGCTCTAGAAGATTCCGTTTCCTTGACCGTGGAAACAGGATGCACTTACCTCACCGTGCTATAATGAGGGTTAAATGAGATATTGACTAGACAGAGCCCAGGGCTGCGGAGTACAGCTCTTCAGGTGCATAAACAAGGACCTGAAAACGTCCCCTGCTTCCCCAAGGCCTCCAACCCCGGCCCAGGCTAGATCATCCTTATAGCCACCCCACCTCCAGCAACTGGAAATAATCGGCTTTCTGTATGTCTGATAAATTAATGAATAAATGAATGAGAGACGGCCAGGCCTTGGCCAAGGACCCTATGAAAGAGTGGGAACTCCCATCCCCGCCTGTCCTTTGATAATTAGGACCAGCAAGGTCTGAAGTCAGAGAACAATGAGTTAGGACAGAGAGGGCCGACAGTCGGGCATGACGTGCCTGTCATCCTGATGGCCCCAGGGACTACAACAGGAGTAAAATGCGACCCACGGCCAAGGCAGAGAAATGCCATGTCAGGCACTGGATGGAAGATAATGAGCTCAGGGAAGAACGCTCGCTCGCTAGGAAAAGAAGAATCGCTTAGAGCCCTTCGGTCTGGCTGGATGACCTGCACTACGGGACCACACTTCTATTCCAGGGTCATTGCGAAAGAAACTAATCAGACAAACATGGCACTCCAGGTCCAAGGCCAGCCCGGTGTTCAGCCCTCAACTAATGCCATCGGCAGCAGTTATCACCTCTGTTTATTTTGCCCTACTACTACTATGTGCCAGGCATTCAGCCGATGTGCACGTGTCATCTTAGTGATCTTTCCAAATAAGACATGAGGAACTCGGGAGCCAGAGAGCCTAGGCTTAAATCCCACCTTCACCAATTGCTGGCTGTGGGGCTGCGGGCAAGGTACATGCTTTTGACTATCTCAGTCTCCTCATCCGTGCAATGGGGATGATGGCAGCCCCCACCTCACAGGCTGTGAATGCCAAACGAGCTATCACATGTGGACTGCCTGCAACAGTGCCAGGCACGTAGCAAATGCTCCCTAGTGTTGATTATTTTTTGTTATTTTCATCCTGATCCTGCAGGTGAGTAAACTGAGGCTCACAGAACATAAGTCACTTGCAAAGGTAACAGATGACAAAGCCGAGACTGGAATGGACCTGTATGATTCCAGAGTATAAACGCTTTACCACCACCTTATTCCGTTAGTGGCCTTCAAAATCTGTCCACAGTCATGATAAGAGTAATATTAAGAAGAGTTCATGCCCAAGAATTTAAACCCTGAGTAGTTTTGCTTCAGAGCCTAAGCTTTTAACTCTCAGAGAAAGAAAATTATTTCCTTTTTAACGCTTCCCCTGTCCTTCTATTAATACCAAGGAGAAAGTCTCAGCTCGGTGCCGATATGTCTTTAATGCCTCTCTAGCACTTGAACAGAGAGCCGACCCTGGGCTCCAAGCAGACCATACTTTCTAGAGGGGATCTAATAGGCCCTATGCTTAACTTCTATGCTACACGCCCCAGCAAATATAGGAATTCCCTCTCTCTAGAGATGCTATGGCAGTGGTTAGAGAAGAGAGACCTCGGCTTCAGGGAGCTCTTGGAATCTGCAGAGGTGACCAACAGTCAGCCAGGCTCTAATTCCTGCCCAGGTAAGTTTCAGAGGGTGATGAATGGCAGGGCACTGGGGGACCAGCAGCCATCTATAACACCACCAGATGTCACACAGCCTGCATCAGCTGATGGACAGACTCTCAACCCATGGTGAGTGAAGCTGCAGAAAGCGTCTTGCCTCACAGCACGTAATCAGGAGCCAAAGGCCTGTGTCTGACTTTCTTCTCTGCCATGTCCAAGGCAAGGAGAACTCTTAGGCAGTTCCCTGACCTTTCTGGGCCTGTTCCTCGTCTGAGAAATAGAGATAATAATACCTACCCTCCAAAGAATGGTCCTAAGAAGCAAATGAGGCCATGCATGAGAAAGCACTGTGTGAAGAACTGAACAAATGCGAACCATTGCCATTTTCCTTATTCTGGGTATATTATCTATAAGTGGGGACCATCAGCATAAAGTAAATGGCTGACACTAGGGTGAGATGGGATCACTTGTCTCTCTTTGAATTATCTTTGTGTTTTTTTTGTTTCTTTTTTAAATTAAGTTTATTGGGGTAACATTGGTTAATACAATTACATAAGTTTCAGGTGCACATTATAATTTGACATCTGTATATTCTATTATGTGATTATCACCCAAAGTCCAGTTTCCTTCAGCTATCATATATTTGATCCCCTTTACCCACTTCACCCTCCCGCTAAACCCTATATTTGACCCCCTTTACCCCGTCTACCTCCCCTACCCCACTAGTAACCACTAGTCTATAGTCCATGCCCATGAGTCTCTGTTTGTTTGTCCTGCTCATTTGTTGCTTTTAGGTTTATATCCCACATTTAAGTGATATCATGTGATTTTCAACTTTTTCTGTCTGGCTTATTTCACTTAGCATGATTATCTCACAGTCTATCCATGTCACAAATGGCAGTATTTCATCTCTTCTTATGATTGAGTAATATTCCATTGTATATATGTACCACGGCTTCTTTAGCCAATCATCCATCGTAGGACACTTCAGTTGCTTCTGTCTTGGCCACTGTGAATAATGCTGCTATGAACACAGGTGTGCAAATATCTTTTCAGATATGAGTTTTCAAGTCTTTGGGGTAAATACCCAGTATAGGGATTGCCGGATCACATGGTAGATCAATTCTCAGTTTTTCGAGGAACCTCCATACTGTTTTCCATAGTGGCTGTACCAATTCGCAGTCCCACCAGCAGTGTATGAGGGTTCCTTTTTCTCCGCATCCTCTCCAACATTTGTTATTACTTGTCCTGTTGATTATAGTTATGGTAACAGGTGTGAGATGGTATCTCATTGTGGTTTTGATTTGCATTTCCCTAATAGCTAGTGATGTTGAGCATCTTTTCATATATTTGTTGGCCATTTGTATGTCCTCTAGGAAGAAGTGAAATTATATTTGTTTTTATAGTTTTCTCACTATGTCCTGCTCTTCCAGGCCAGGGGTCTTCTTATCCACCTGGAGAGCACACTGCCTAAAGCAGTGCCTGGCACAGCAGAGGCATCAGCAAATATTTGCTACATGGATGGATTATGGATGATGGGTAAATGAATACTGGATGCATACATGGACAAGCGGATCGATGGATGATGGATAGACGGATTGTGGATGGATAAATGGATGAGTGGTGATGGACAGATGGCTGATGGATAAAGAATTGATGGGTGATGGATGTGTAGTGGGTGGGTGAAAGACAGATAGATAAATGGATGGATGATGGATGAGGGAGTGATAGATAAGTAATGAATGAACAAATGGATGGAGGATGGATGGGTGATGAAATTCAAATGCAGTTTAAGATGAAACTCTTGGCTAGGTCAGAATCTTACTCCAGTACTGGATCCCAGCTACTCTCAGACCACAAGGATGGATTGTGTGTGTGTGTGTGTGTGAGAGAGAGAGAGAGAGAGAGAGAGAGAGAGATTGGTTGTGCTATCCTGAGGAAGAATTTGGTAGAGAATGTGGGTCGTAGGGAAAAAAGTTCAAAAAACTTTTACTTTTAAAACAACTTCCAGAGTCTACCCTCTGGAAGAATCCACATTCTCCCCATTCGCCTACACCGGCTATATTCCCAGACCCGGGAAGCACCTGGGTCCAGGTGAGGCTGGTCAAGGGGAAAGATCCCCAGAAGGCATCCTTTGTGCCATTCAGTACAACAAAGATAGATTTTTCACAAATAGTTGGGAATGAGAGTGTTCTGGCGGCCTACTGTGATGGGTCGGTCTCAAAGTTTGTCCGCTTCACCCTCAGTCTCGCAGGACTTCCTTGAGACGAAGGTGGGGGCCAGGAAATAATTTCTCCATCAACGGGTATTAATATGGTGTAGTCTAATTTGCAGCCCCTCTTTCCAACCTCACTAATGGGAGCATAAAGGAGGGGTGGATAATCATGGCTACAAGGGGTCAAGGAAGCTTTATCAAAGAGGCGTTGATAGTGCTGGCATTTAGTTAAAGCTAGAAGGACATGTAGAAGACCACTGGACCTCTCAGAGTGGCTCGCCAAGCACACAACCCCCAATACCAGGGCTCGCCTGCCCTCGTGTTTACCATGCATTCACCAGTAAACAGGTAATTATGACAAAGTGCGGGCACAGAGATGACTTCACACGTCTCTGTGAGCTGTGGAGACAGAGAACAGAGCATGGCAGGCACGCTGCGTCACCGAAGGCGGGAACCTCACAGAACCTAGAAGGAAGAGGAAGAAGGAATTTTTCAGGAGGACTAAATGGGGACCGTCTCAGAAGAAAACTGCTTGTGAAAGACACAGGCAAGAAGAAGCTCTTTGAAGAAAAGTGAGGCGAGGGGTTTATCTCTGGCGCTGCCCGCCTGGCGTCCATGCTCTTGACTCTGGTAGCAGCATCTTGACTCTCTTTTAGAGAACAACACTCTCTTTCTGAGAGGTTTTGTTGAGACTGACCCCACCTCGAGCTCAAATGACCCAGGCCTGGCCATCGGAGCCACGTGCCTCACAATAGCAGGCTTAGGAATGGCTAATGAGCCCTCCCCGTGAGGCTTACTGGTGCTGAACAGGCAGGATGTAAACAAGGGGCTGTCGGGGGGCTTCCACATGAAGAGAGCTGCCACTGAGTGAAGCCAGCAAAGGAAGCAGAACCCTGAGAGCTAGAAAGGGGAAAAAAATACAACTGGAAACAGCAGGAGAGACAAAGGGAGGTGGAAAAAAAGATACTGAATCCTGAAGTCATTATATGAGCACCTGGATCTAACCGAGCCTGAAGCTATGCTACCTTTACAGTCATGTAAGAGGATAAAAATTCGTCTTTTTGCTTAAGCCAACATGAGTTAGATTATGTTACTTGTAACCAAGAAAGTTGCTTTATTCATTTTTGTATCCCAATGCCTATACCAGGAACTCAGGACCTGAGGAAGAAATGGGATGGGATGGGAGGGATGGGATGGGATGGGATGGATGGGATGGATGGGATGGGATGGATTTCTGCCTGGGCCCTTTGTGAAAACTGCACCCATGCCAGGCTGAAACTCTGAGCATTATTACTTGAGCTCATCCATTAACTTGCCCAAAGTAAGGTGTCCAAGAGCTTGAGGCCCCTTTAGGTTATAAATGGGCGTGTCCATTTGTCCATTTATAAGAGGCCTGACCCTAATTTCCTGCCTACTTTAAGATCCCAGACTCTTGGTGGCAAGCTGATGAGGCCTGAGAGAGAAGCTCAGTCCTGCCCGCTCCCCTCGCCCACACGCGGCTGGCGCTCCATCAATAGCTGCCCCATGAATTAGCTAACGCCGCCTTATGTAAATGTTCACGTAAGTACAAGATTCGCTTTCCGTCCGACAGAAGGCGCACTCCGAGCCGGTTTCCAAGGAGCAGCCACTCCTTGGGAGGCGCGCATGTCCCTGTCACCGGCCTTGACACCGGAGGGGGAAAGGGTGTCCTGGGGCTTCTTGAGCTTTGACAGGAATTATGACCCCACTGGAAAGGAAAATAATCTGGAAGTAGAGAAAACTGGGACTTACAATGAAAAAGCATCTAGAATTCATTATAGCAAGATCAGCGGGAGCGACGTCTCTTGGGTATTCAGGAGACACAGGAAAAGGAGAAACAGCTCTGGCTGTTTGCAGGCAGGTTCCTCTCCAGTGAGCACCCCTGACTTTCAGGGTAAAAATGGCTGGAGATGTATGAATGTGACCAGAAAACCAGAAAGGTTTTTCTTCTTAATTTGGGTCTCCGTCAGACTCTGATTCTCACCCCAGATTTAGGTAAAGCCACTAAAACAAGCAAGAAAGCTCCTAGAATCCAAATATGAGCAGCCATACAATGTCTTCAGATTCACTACAGGACACGTTTGCTTTGGAAAATTACAAAATTACAAAATTAATAATAAAAACGAATGATAACACGTAGAGCTGGTATAGTTACGGTGAAATGAATGGAGTCACACACTGTCACCTGCACTAAATGATCTCTAGGTACCAGCCGATGGCTTCTAAATCAATATCTCTGGCCTGGATCACCTCTCTGATCCCTGGGGGCATATGTGGTCATTCCTCTCACGTCCATCAACTCTCCCCACCCCGCTTCCTCTCACCTCTCACACCCCTCTCCCACCCCAAGTACTTGACATTGCCTCTGGGCTTTCACACAGACACAACAAACTTAACCCAGCCAGGTCTGAACTCAAGATCCCCACACACACACACTAAATAAACAAAAACAAAAAAAAATCATTCCCACTTCAATTTTCCCCTTTTCAGTAATGGGCACAATCAATTGCTCAGGACAGAAATCTAGAAGTTGTCCTCGGTGCCTCTTTTCTCTGACTTCACATCCAGTTTGCCAGCAGATTCTGTTGGCTCTACCTTCAAACTACATCCTGATGTAGTATCTCTAGTATCTCTCACCTGGACCATCACCCTTAAACCTCCTATTTATGCTTCTATTCAATATTCTTCACTCATCAGTCAGAATCCTGTTTTGTTAGATGCAAATCATATACTATCACCTCTCTGCTTAAAAGCGCCCAAAGGCATCCCAGTGTATTTATTTAGAATAAAGTCCAAGTTTTATACACAGCCAGTAAGGCTTTGCATAACCAGGTCCCTCCCAAGCAATCTGACACATCTCTCTCTCTCTCTCTCTCTCTCTCTCTCTCTCTCTCTCTCTCTCTCTCTCTCTCTCTCTCTCTCTCTCTCTGCAATGGCCCCACTGGTCTCCTTAGAGTTCTTCAAACCTGCCAATGAATTCCTACCCCAGGACCCTTGTACTTGCTGGCCCTTCTTCCTGTTCTACTTTTCCTTCCATTCTTACCATTCTTTAGGTTTCCACTCAAATGTTATCTGCTCGGAGAGGCCTTATCCACATCCCCCATCTAAAGGAGAGCTGCTCCCACACACACCCACAGGCAGAACAGCGAGCAGAGTGTGACACCATTTACAAAAAATGGATGTGCATGATACTTGAAAACTGCTACCAGTGGTTGCCCCTGGGGGAGGAAGTAGGTGGCTGGAAACAGGGAGATTTTTCACTGTACCTTGTTTTATGCCTTTGAATTTCAAAGCATGTACATATGTTATTATTATTATTATAAAACATTTAATGAAATCAAATAAAACAATGAAGGAAGGGAGGCGGGGAGGAGAGAGAAAGAAAAAGAAGGTGAGAGAGAAAAGAGAGAGAGGGTGGGAACAGAGAGGGAGGGAGAAAGGAAGAGAGAGTGAGGAAGGGAGGAGAGAAAGAGAGAGAAAGAAACACTCGTGGGAAATTGTACTAAGAAAATAATTCCACAGACAAAAACGTTCTATTTGAAAAATAATCATTGTGGTATTAAACTATAAGGAATCAAAAAAATAAATGCCCAGCAACACAGACATGAGTCAGGAAACAGCACTTTGTGAATAGGATGGGGCAGTATGAAGTACTTAATCACGATCATGATGAAGACTGTAAAAAATGTGGAGAAATGTTTATGACAATAATTAACGGAAAAGCAGAAACTATAAAAGAGTATATTTAGAGAGAAAATAGCGTAGTGGAAGGTGGGAGATTGTTGAAGAGAGAGGACCATCGCTTTCATCACCTTCTCGAGGGATCCCACAGTATGAAGAACATCGATGATACCTCGCTCTAAGCATGGGCCCATCTTCGAGATCAGAGACTGAAGCTCAGAGGGCGCCCACACAGGACTGGAGCGAAACAAAGAATGCTGAGAGGCCAGGGTCGGGACTCCGGGAGATCTCGGCAGGGTGATACCAGGCCAGGCTTTCCCAGCCTCGGCACTGTTGACATCTGGGGCTGGACCATTCTTTGTTGTGGGGCCAGCCCGTGCACTGTGAGATGGTTAGCAGCATCTTTGGCCCCTCTCCACTGGATGCCAGTAGCAGCATCCGCTCCCCGGTCATGACTAACAAAAATGTCTCCAGGCATTGCTAAGTATCCCCTGGGGAGCAGAATCAGCCCCCCAGCTGAGAACCCCTATACTGGTCAAAGTACAAACTTCTCTGATGCCAGTTTCCTCAGTAAAATGGGAGACTGCCCATGACAAAATCGGAAAGTGCCTAGCATGTAGATAAATTCTCTCCCTTCCTATGCACACACTAATTACAGCTATGTTTTTTTAAAGAATATATGTATATATATAAAATGCTTTTCATGATGCCTTTTAAATGACAACTAAATAGGTGAGGATCCTTCTCTCGTGGGAACCCCAGTTGCTAGCTTTTCACTGGCACATCTCAGTGACAGTAATTATTTATGATCTGCTCGCCCCCTCACACATACTGGTCTGATTTTATAGCACACGTGCTTCCTCACAAAGGTGCTTTAATGGGGCCAGGTTTAATTCATAAAATATTAGGAAGCACTTTGCCACACCATGATAATAGCCCCTGATTTCCACATAGGGTCTTCGTGGTTTAATGGCAGCTCAAATAACAAATTGCTTTAATGCGTTATTCAGACTTTTCCAGAGACTGAAAATGTCAGCTCTAGAATTAGCGATTTCCTCATCCAGCCCCTCATCCTGCAGGTGGGAAGCTGAGCTCCCTCCACTCAAAGGAAAGTGACCTGTCTGCAGTCTCATGGCTCTTGTAAGGAGAAAGCTGAGACAAGAGACAGTTCTCCCGATCAACGGGGCCACCTCATTGCCACCAGGCTACCCTCCCTTGGGAAAACACCATTAATCACTATAGGATTCATTTGGGTCAGCAAACTAAGCACTTTGGGCCAAGAGTTGAGCATCTGAGTGGGCTCCTAGGCTTGGAATTAGCTTGAGAGTGAGGCTGGAGTGGGTGGTTTGGGGTGGGGGGGGGCGGGAAAGCTTAAAAAGTTATTCTTCCTCCATGTTCACCCACCTCCAAACTTCCCCCTCACCTGTGGGGTAACAAGGTCTGGGATTACAGCATCTCCCCAGTGGGCAACGCATACAAAATTCTCTGATTCCACATCGCCCAAGGGAGAGCCCAACTCCCCACCAAAAGTCATTCAAGCCCTCCCGACCTAACTAATCCTGTTCAGGAAATTCGCTGCCAGCTCCTGATGCTGCCTATGTGCCTTTGGCACTCGCCATTCCCAAGCACTCTCTCTGGCCCCAGCAAATGCTCAGCCAGTGTCCAGAGCAGGGCAGAAGTTGGCGTTGCCCTCGGTCAACAACTGATGGTAGTTGTTGGGCAAATCCCAACTTCCTCGCACCTCAGGTGCATCTCACAGAGTCCTCAGTGGGGACCCAGGAGTTCCTGCCCAGGCACACATACTGCATCAGCCACTCTTCTACCCTCCTCATGGCCCCCATTCTTCATGAGGACTTGCTGGAATCCTCTCCCAGATACACTGCCAGCATGCAAATCCTCAAGTCCTCATTTCAGAATCAGCTTCCGGGGGGCCCACTAAGGCAGCAGCTGAGCAGCCCAGGCTGGTTCGAGCTGAGCTTCCTTCTATTAGATCTCGCCAGAACTGTCTCTCTCTAAGGGTGACTCTGGGGTCTCATAGTACAAGGCAGGGGGACCCTTTTCCCCACCACAGAAGCTCTTGAAAATTTTCAAGACACCTCCCAGATGCCCCCAGGCCACTCCTCCTCCCATTATTCTCTTTCCTTGGCTTAAAATTCTTCTCTGCATATCGGAACCCCCCCCCACACACACCCCATTAAGTATATTTCCCACTGTATGAGAGTGATGTGCCTGGTTTATACTCCCTGGAAGAGTATGCACTCCAAGAGGTCAGACTTTCTCTTCGTATCTTCCTTAATTCTTAGAATCACAAGACACTAATGGATGAATATGACATACCATCCCTTATGGATAAGTCACCCTCCCTGGTTCCTCCCCAGAAGACCCATGTCAGTTCATTAATGTCCCTCTTAATCAAGGCAACTCCGAACTAAACCCAAATGCTTCAGGTGTGCTTCAACTATAGGAGAGAAGAAAGGGACCATCATCTCCCTCGTGCTACCTATGTTTCAACTGATGTGACCCAAGGTCACATTCTGGTTTTTGGAAGCCATTTTTCTCTGCTGACACAAAATAAAAATAACGACAATAGCAACAATAAGAATAATAATATAAAAACTATATATATATCTTTGTTACAAGCCAGGCGCTGTTCGCATATCACATTCACAGTTAACCAAAGTCTTGTCCAGTCTCTCTCATGTTGCTGGACTCACACCCAATAGATCCTGTGTGTTTGCTCTTCGGACTTGACTGTCACACGTTACATTGTTTCCGCTCACATTTCCCCTGATGAAATGCAGACACCTCTAGCCTCTCCCCATTTCTCTGCACCCCAAACCCTCCCCCAACTGCTTGATATCTGCACGTTTCAGAGTGCCCCCATTCTCTCTTGCAGGTCATGATGAAATGTGTCCGCATCAGCACCAAGGACAGCTCCTCATCTTCGCCGTTAGACCTGGGCCCTCTGGCTTAAACCCTCAGCCCACCTGCACTTGCATCTGGTCCACCTCTCATCAATCTGCCACGGCTTTGTAACAGGCTCTCCCAAAACTGGATAACAATATCAGGCAGGCTTGTTAAAGTTCATTTACATGGTTCTAAAAAGCCTTACAAATATTAACCATTTAATCTTCATAACAACTCTGTGGTAGATACTATTATTATTCCACTCTACAGATGAGGAGCTGAGGCACGGAGAAGTTAAATAACTTGTGATTACACATCTAGTAAGGCTAGAGCTGAGACACACGCCCAGGCAGGCTGCCCAACCTGGCACTCAGCACTGCGCCAAGCTGCAGGCTGCTGGAGTCATGGTCCGGTCTTGAGTGGTCTAGTTTTCAAGGGCTCTTATTAAATACACAGGTAAAACACAGTGGGACTACACATAGACCTACAGTGAGAGGACATCATGAACCAAAGGTTTTGTTTTATTGGTGTGTTTTATTAAACAAGGATTTCAATTACTGTGATTCTGGGTTCCTGAGGTCCCTTTTAACAGGATAGCAAGTGAGGCCACATTCTGGAGTTCTTGAGAGTTCACAGAGCTTCTTCCCACTGGAGATGGAGTTTGAGCTCCCATAACCCTGTGGGAGAAAAAGTACTTTATCTTCATTTTGCAGATTAGGAAACAGAGGCTCCCAGAGGCTGAGAGACTTATCCATGATCACACACTCAGGACTGAGGCAGAGACAGGGCTTAAACCTTTAACCCTGGTGTCCCGATGCTGTTCCTCTCTAGGGTCTCCTCTGTCCAACACAGAAGGAGTCGGGTGGTGGGAAGAGGGGATGTGAGTATAGTGTATACATATATGGAGGAGTGTGGAATCAGCTCTGCAGACAAAAAGGAGGGAAGTCTGTCTCCATGGTTACACTGAACCTGAACAAAACATCATACACAGATTACCGTAGCCTTGAGCATCACCACTCTGTCCTCCCAGCAGTAGCCTGAGACAGCTGATTGCCAGGCCTCCCAACCTGCCTGCCTGCTTGGAGAGCCTTCCTTTTTCATTATTCCCATTATTAAACCTGGCGCTTTATAACAGCTAAATGTTTGCTAATTATTTACAGGTTCACTTTCACAGCACCCCCTGAGATAATGATCCCACTGTGCATTTCTGTAATATTGTGCCTGTCTCCAAAAACTCAAATTGAGTTACCAAGATTATCTCATTGATCCTCCCACTTAAGGCTCTGTCGGATCCATAGAAAGCAGTTAGAATTGCTTTCATCTGAGATGCAGGGACACTGAGGCACAGATGAGTAAAGACTGCTGTCTAGGATTTTACCGTAAAACAGCGTGTGGGCCACAGAAAGCATTCTGGGTCCTTTTTTTTAATATCCGAGAAGGAGGAGAATAAATGGGTTTCATTTCATTGCCAATCCCAGTCATTGATAATGGCTACTGGTCACCTGTGTTAAGAGCTCTGAGGCAATATCTGAGATTTGTAGGGAAAAGTAATGTGATCAATTAAGGACGCTGACCATGGCTGATGGGGCGATGCCAGCACCGGTGCTGTGCAGTTTCCATTCCTTCTTATGATGATAGTCAATGTCCCTGTGAAGATTTCATGTTACTTCTCAATCAGGAGAGACTTTGTCCCACAGGGGACATTTGGCAATGAAGACATTTTGATTGTTACCTTGATTGTCCCCTATGGGGGTTGGGGGTGCTACTAGCATCTGGTTGGTAGAGGCCATAAAGGCTTCTAAACACCCTACAATGCACAATCTAAAATGTCAGCAAAGCTCAGGTTGAGAAACCCTTAGTGGGACTCCTCCATGCACACACATTCCACACACACACATTCACAAACACACACACACACACACACACACACACACACACCCCCAGTTTGGACTTCTGTCCTTGGTCCTCAGCAGGTTAGAAGTCAACATCAGTATTTAATATAACCAAAAACAAAATTCCAGATTTTCTCACTTAACCTGGTCCTCCCTGTTTTACTCCAACTCAGTAAATGGCACCATCCATCAACTTCTCAGGCCAAAAACCTAGGGGGCATCCCTGACTCTTCTCCTTCCTTTGCTGGCCTCATCATCAAGTCCTGTTGGTCCTTCCTGTACAACAATTTCCAAGCCTACCCCCACTCCTCCACAGCCACCACACCTCGGCCTCACCCACAACCACAGCTCAATCTACCATTTTGCATGAACCTCTGCAGCGACCTTCTGACTTGACCCCGAGGCATACTCGCTACTTTGAGCCCCCACCTCAGGGCCTTTGCACTTGCTGTTCCCTCTGCCTGATATCATTTCATCAGATTTGGGGAGGCTCCCTTTTGTCATTCAGGTCTTAAGAAATGCATCAGTTCTCCAGAGAGGCCTCCCTCGCCTTGCCATCCAAATTAACTAGCTCCTCAGTCACCATCCGTCTCATCACTGGTTTTTTTTCTTGCTTACATGGTAATTCTCACTTTCCGAAACCATCTTATTTGTTTCTTTGTTACCTTGCCACTCCCCCACCAAAAAAAGAATTAAAAGTTCATAAGAGTAGACACTTTACCTTTTTCACCACTGTATCCTCATTACAAAAAAAAAAAGTGTGCTTGGCTTACAGTATACACTCGCAAAATATTCTAATAAATGAATGGACAAAATTTCAAAGATATATGCTTTGCCAGCAACCTAAGAAGAGACCCTTTCAGGTGAGTGGGACCTAGGAGATGAAGACAGTCTCACAGGCCCCAGAACCTGAGAACCTTCCTTCTGCTGAGCTCTACCCCTCTGCACACACAGACGGGGGGGAAACTTCAGGCAGCTCCTGGGCCTCCCACTCCCTACCCCATCCCCAAGCAGGGCAGCACTGATTCACTGCCTGGGTGTTTCTTGGAACCAGTAAAGATTTAACCAAATCACTTTTCCCATCCAGTGTCCCCATTCCAGCCCCTCCCTCTGTATTCCAAGTACCTTATTCAAACTTAAAAATATCAAAAGTGCACATGCACCCCTGTGCTAGTGCTATGGAGAGAGTTTGCCTGTATTGTGCATCCTCTCGATCTCAGATATTTGTATTGATGGGCAAAATGAGGCACCTTTAGGTTGAGTCATTCATTCAAGATCACACAGAGCTAGTAATGGAAGAATTCCTCACAGACCGAAGACCCAGAGCTACTTGTCTGTTATCTCCAGTACCTATCAGGATAAAGTTCCTGGTACAATATTAGCATATCCAGAGCTTAATAAATGGTTATGCAATGAATAAGTGCATGAATAAATGGGCCACAATTCCAACTCATATCTCCTTGATTCTAAATCTAGTGGAGATGTTTACCACACATTCCCTCCTCTTTATCAAAACATACACTCTACAAAGGGTATGAAGCTTCAGAGTTAAGACTGGTGGCAGGCCAGGGATGTGTGATGGCCTCCTGTATCCATCTTTTAATCAAAACATCAAGAAGACACATAAAGTAGTGAGATGTTACAAGAAACTGGGCCTGTTATCAATGATCTAGGCCAGACCAAGAAGAAATTTACACTAATCAATTTATCTTTGCAGCCAAGAAGGCAGAAAGATAAGTCAGTGACATTGCTGGATTTGGTAGAGGTGGCCGCACCCTCGGTAGCACATGAGCCACTTCCTATGAAGACCAGGACTGTTCACCATCCTGGTTGCCATCCACCTAGCATCCGTGACTCCTAGTGAGGGCACATGGCTGAGAGCCTAAGTGGATAGACCACAGTGCATTGTATCTTGAGTTGAAGTAAAATGGGGCAAAGACCCCAAAAAATGTGGGAATAGTACATCTTAGAAATTACAGTTTTACATTAACCTTTTCTGTTAAAAAAAAGGAAACACACGGTTTCTTCAAATAACATGGAGGTGATTCCTCTTTTCCATACTCAAACCACCAGGAAGTGAGAGAGGGAGGTCCTACCTCCCATGATAACAGAGTCACAAAATGTGGATAAATCCTGCAAAAAAAACAGAAATCAGATTAGTGATATAAATGCCAACCATCAGTACCACTTAAGATGTGTGAAAGAGAATTTAACAGCAACAGGTAAAAGAGAGAAGTGTCAAAGAGAATCCACCCTTCCTATTTATAAGTCAATATTAGGCCTCGAGAGACTTTTCCAGACCCAAAGATGGGAAAAAATAATTACAAATGGGGCACTGGGGACAATTCTACAATCCACAAAGAGGAATGGTCTACTCAAGGTAGAGAATAGAAGTATATCTTTGAAAGGTACTTACTACACAAAGCACAAGATAATTCATGAAAGCATTTGTTTTTGTCCCTAAGAAAATATAAACTCTTTAACCAGGACTTAGCAGGTACTTAGCAGGTTGGAGGCCAAGATAACAGATTTCGTTGAGGAGAGCCGCCAGGGAAGCAGCCTAGGTGAAGTGGAAGCCAAGTGAGGAGAGGAAGGCCTGGAAAGGAACTAAAGTCACAAAAGCAGAGTCAAACACACAACGGAAGCAGCCAAGAGCAGACTCAACCCCACAGAAAGCTGAGTCAACAAAGCAGAGTGTTAGTGATACTGAGCTCAAGAAACATCAATCACTGCCAAAGAGGAGGCATTTGACATGAATCAGGGACATAATGCGGCACAACTCAAGAGGCAGAGAGGATCTTTCTCTTTTGTGTCTCGGAGCTGGAATTGAAAGCAAGGCCTTAGCCTCCTCGTGTCTTGGTGGAGGCACCACATTTCCCATCCTTAGAGGACCAGGCTGAGGCACAAGGGGGAGAAGGCAGAGGGACCACCTCTCAGGCGAGGCCAAGTTCCCCTCAGGGCTGCTCTGGCGCAGTCTCACCTTGATCACCAGAGTAGAAAAGTATGAAGGTTTGGGGCTTGGCGTCCTCTCTCGAATATTCAGAGATACAAAAAGAAGGAGAACAAACTTCCTAAACAATTTGGAATGCAAAAGAATGTGACAAAACTTCCAGTTTCTGACCCGGCATGTAAGAAACTTGGAAGTGTTAACAAGTAAAAAGCTGAACAAACTGAAAAATGAACATCTCTTCTTAGAGATGTTCAACTGCTGCCCCTAAACTGGAGAGACAGACGGATACTGAGAATCAGAGCTTCCCGGAACAGAAACCACTGTGGAAAGGGAAGCCCGACCTGTAACTGACGAACTGCTGGAGGCTCAGTGTGGACAAGTCTGAGAGATGAAAACTCCAGGGGACCCAGTCATCAAGTGTTACCACACTTTTGTTTCAATTCCAGAAGCTCTACCAGGTCCTCACAGTGAATATCAGAAAAACCCTCTCATGCTTCAGGAGCGGGAGGGGAAAGGAACCATCCTGAAATTCACCAGAGTACTCTGCTCTCCCCAACAAAGCTACCCTCAGGAGAAATGAGTTAACCAGAGCCTAACCTGATGGGCTTTTATCTGGACATAACTGACCAGGGGAAGGGAAACGCCCAACTTCCAGCCTCCTCTAGCCATTCTGAGCCACCAAATAAGGGGGATAGGGGCACTAAGAAGCATGTGCCCAGGGGCACAGGCTCAGGAAAAGACTATAGAACTCACAGGGCTACAGAACACTTGCCTCCCCCCTATACTTCACCATCACATCACTAAAGGCCTGTTTACAGCAGTTCCCTTTACCCAAAACATCATGTCCAGCTATCAAGAAAAAATTACCAGGCATACTAAAAGGAAAAAAAAACACAATCTGAAGAGACACAGCAAGCATCAGAACCAGACTCAGAAATGGCAGGGATGTTGGAATTATCAGACCAGGAATTTAAAAAACTGATTAATATGCTAAGGGCTCTAATGGATAAAGTAGACAGCATGAAAGGACAGATGGGCAATACAATCAGAGAAATAGAAAATCTAAGAAAGAAGCAAAAAGAAATGCTGGAGATCAAAAACACTATAACAGAAATTAAGAATACTTTTGATGGGCTCATTAGTAGACTGGACACGGCTGAAGAAAGAATCTCTGAGCTTGAGGATATCTCCATAGAAACCTCCAAAACAGAAAAAAAAGACTGAAAAAAAAAAAAAAAGAACCAGAACAGAATATCCAAGGATTAAGACAACTACAAAAGGAATAACATGCATGTAATGGGAATACCAGAGAAGAAAGAGATAACAAAACAGAACAAATATTTGAAACAATAATGACTGAAAATGTCCCAAATTAATATCAGACCAGGAAGCTCAGAGAACGCCGAGCAAGAAAAATTCCAAAAGGATGTGGCCAAAAAAATTGAAATTATGAGAGAGAAAATAATAGATATAGAGAACAGAAAGCAATGCCATAAATAAATGGTGTTCCTGAAAATCCTAAGACAAATAGAATAGTAGAAGTCATTGAAAATGTAATACAATCAAGCCTTCCTAAGCTGATCTCAACAGGTATCTAGTCAATTAAAATATCAACATTTATATATTCTGTGATGAAATTCTCTATTTTGAGAATGAATGGGGAAAAAATATCATTCAAGAACTCAGAGAAAAAAAAGCAGATTACTAACAAAGGAAAAATTAGGCTGACTTCAGACATTTCTTCCTCAACACTAGATGCCCGAAAACATGGAGTGATGCCCACAGGATGCTGAGGGGAAAGGTTTAAACCTGCGGATTCTATACCCAGCCACAGTATCATTTATATCCAAAGGCCACGGAGAGCTGTTCTTGGATAAACAAGAACATGGAAGATACAGTCCACACTTCTGCACCTACAAGGCCCTGCTCTTGTCTCTGCTTCCTCTCCCACTTCATGGGGCTCACTGTACTACAGCCACGTCCACTCTCTCTCCATTCTGCTCACTCACCAAGCTCTGTCCCTACACAAAGCCTCTCCACACGCTGTTTTCTCTGACTGCCCATGGCCGGCTTCTTCTCACTCTTCAAGGCACATTTAGTTCCTCCTCAGAGGGGGATGGGTTTGCTTCCTTGTGTATTATTCATACAAACACACACTCACATATGGGCACACATGAGTGTGCACACACATACACACAACTAGAACACCATCTAGAACAGGATCTGGCACAGAGCTGGTAGACAGCACATACACCATCATATCTAGCACTCAAAGCCAACCAGATGTAAATTAAAATGGGGGACAGTGAAGTAAAGGACCTTTCAAGTAGCACTGAAATCAGCTAAGCAAGGAATCAAGTGGCAAGTATTGTTACAAATATGAGATCAACTAATTCAAGAATTCAAGAGCAACTAATCTCCTCATCTGACCAGGGATGACTCACTGTTTGTGGTATGGCTCTTCAAAATTATTAGAGAAAAAGAAGTATTAAAAACAGAATTAACAGCAGTGTATATACTTTTCAAATCATTAGTAAAAAAATAAAGAAACAAAATCTAATCCATTTAGTAAAAATAAAAACAAAGAAAATATTTAAAGAAAAAGGAATAAAGAATTGAAAGCATTCAACAAAAATAAAGGCATGAGATCAAACATATTTATTATAAAAATAAATGTTATTTGTTTAAGACCTTCGGGTTGTACCAAAAGACAGAATCTAACTATTCTGTTTTTACCAGATATGCACCTAACAAAAAGATATGGAAAATAAAATAAAAAGGCTAGACAAATACATCAAGGGGACTCAAAAAAAGAAAGCGGAGATAGCAATATTAAAATATGAAAAAATAGAGTTCAAAGCCAAAAGCATTCACTAGGGAAAAATAATCATTTTATATTGACAAAAATAAAATCCACAATTCTACAATGAAACTATAACTGTCATGAACGTTTTTGTGATAAACAACATAAAATGAAGTTTTATAAAAAAAACAAAACCATCAGAAACAGAGTAAAAATAGAAAAAAAATGCTATTGAAGAGAAAGACTTTGACCTACCTCATCCAGCTTTTGGCAGATCAAGAAGCAAAGGAGAGTGAATAACAAGATAGTCCTTGACTGATACTATCTATAAAGCTGCTTTACCTTATACACAGAGAATATACCTGCTTTTTCAAATAGAACATTTACCAAAAGAAGAATTATGAAGCAGAAACTACACAGGCCACCTTCTCTATCATTCAGTAAAACTAGAAATTAATGATAAAAGTTTAAGCAAATAAGACAAAGCACTGGGGAATTTTTAAATGCTCTACTAAATTATTCTTGAATCAATGAAGAAACAAAAGCGAAATTTCAGAACTGTTAGAAACAAAATCGCGATTTCAGAATTTTTAGACAATCTTTTCAAAGAAAGGACTGTATTTTGAAATTAACAAGATATGGTCAAAGTGGTGCTCAGAGGCAAACTCATAGCATCCAATGCATTTTTTAACTGTGAAAACAAGGTTTTCAACTCAAAGATCTGAACACACTAGAAAAACAAATCTCAAAAAAGTAAGCCTAAAGAAAACAAGGATGTATTAGAAAACTTAAAACAGAATTGAAAAATATAAGAGTACTGATTCTTTTATAAAAGCCGGGAGAGGAGGAATAAAACAGCCAAGTTGGCAAGACCTGGACAAAAGAAAAAGCGGGGGAAAGATAGAACGAATCACCAGGGCCTCCATCCTGAGGGTGTGGCGTCTCAGGACAGATGCCCCGTAAAGCTTTCGAGCAAGTCTGCAATTTTCAGAGAGGCCAAAAGGCAATTTCTACCAGGGCTCATATCACCCTCAGCTGACTTGAGCCAGAGAAATCAAAAGAATGAGAGAAAAAGCACAAATACACAGGATTAGGAGTACAAAAAGAAAATGAATCAAAAAGAACATTTTTCTTCTAATCATAAGAAAATACTATGCTAAATTTTATGCAAATAAGTTTTCAACTCTTGATGAATAAATTATTTTCTGAGAAAACACGACTCACTAAAATACTAAAATTGACTCAAGGAGTAGAAAACTGAAGTGACTAATCACCAAGGACGAACTTCTTCTGCCTAGAATGCTCCCACCTCCCCCCAGAACTCTGTGTGGCTGCCTCCTTTCTAGTCATTCAGGCCTCAGTTCAAATGCCACCCCTTCAAAAGAGTTTCCCATGACCCTGTTTCATAGCATTTACATCTATACAAAATTATTGATTTATCTACTATTTTTTAACTTATTTATTTTCTCTCTCTCTCTGCTGGAATGTGAGCTACTCATGGACAGGGACCTAATTCATCAAGTTCACCAACTATTCCTAGTGCCTAACAGAGTAAGTGCCCAATAAATATATTAAGTGGATGAAGACCAAAGAAGACAAGACCACTTCCAGAAAATCCTCCCAAATAATCTCTTATTATAAAGGAGGATAAATCTCTCAGGATGGAAGAAACTATTGTGGAAAACACTTGAAAGTCCAGAATAAGTTCTCCCACAGATGAGGGTTCGTATATGGAAGAGGACCGTCTTAAAAATTCTACTCCATCACCATGAGAGGGAAAACAAAAAGCAGGCTTGAAAAGTCACAGAGATGTGACTGGCTTATGCAGCCAAGAAGCAGGGGTGGCCTGTTAGCCTTCGCCCCCTCAGGGTGTCCAACTGCTTCCCCGACCTCTGAGTCCCAGGGTCATTCTGGCCTGAATCTGGTGCTGTGTGAGCCGTGGTGTGCAATAAGCCCATTCTCATTGTCTATTCCCTCTAGAGTGTCAGCTCATGAAGATAAGAGCTTTGTTTTGTCCATCACTGAATCCTGAATCCACAGTGGCCTCAGTAGGGTCACGATAAATCTAGGTTAAATGCACAAATCAATAAGCAACATCCTGCCGTCCATCTTCATACTCTATGATATAACCTCTATGAGATTAAAAACTTCGTCTGTCTTGTTTCCTGCCATAATCTCTGCACCTAGACAAAACCTGGCACATAGTAGGTGTTCATGAAAAAGAACAAGAGTGGCAATCTGGGAAAAGAGCATTTGGGCTGAGGGAATTGAGACAGGAGCATGCCTGGGGGTGTCTGTGCAACAGCCCAGAGGACAGTGGGGCTAGAGAGAGGGAGCGAGGAAGAGTGTAGTGTGAGATGAGGCAGAGAGATAACACAGACAGGCTGTGTCGGGTCTTGTAGCCACTGGGACAACCTCTGAGATGGGAGCCATCCAATGTATAGTAGGATCCCTCAGCAGACTTGGGGTGGGGTTGGGAGGACAAGTTCGGGCAAACAGAACATTGAGGTGGGTGCTGGAGTTGTCCAGGCGCAGACCAGGGAGGCAGAGGAACCAACAGGATTTGCTGATGGATTGAATGGTGTGTGTATGTGTGTGTGTGTGTGTGTGTGTGTGTGTGTGTGTGTGTGAAGAGAGAGAAGAGAGAGAGAGAGAAGAGACGAAGAGACAGGAGGGCAGAGGCAAGAACAGAGAGACAGAGACAGAGACAGAGACAGAGACAGAGAAAGTTAGAGATGACTCCAAGGTTTTTGCCCAAAAAATTGGGAAGATGGTGCTTTCCTTGGTTGAGATGGGGCAAGATTAGGGTGTGGCAGCCATTCATGCTATTGACAATCTTCTCAGCTCCCTGCTTTGTAGGCACACAGCAGGAATGCAGTTCTCCAACCCCCAAGGAGGTTAGATGTGACCATGGAAAACATAAGTCAAATGGCGAGTGCTACTTCTAGGCAGAAACTCATCCCTTTTCCTGCCCCAACAAGCATGGAAGCCTCTTTTATCTGGGTTCCTGATGGTTATTTGAACCCTCCCAGGTTTGCAGATATAGCAGCGTGAGCCAGCCTGTCCTGGCTGCTGAGGGCAGAAGAGGAGCTGGTTGGTTTGGGACTTGTTCATTTGAGGTATCGTTAGACTCAGTGGACCCTCAGACTTGTGTCCACCCAACCCAGCTGTGTTCTGTTGAGGGTCTCCCTCCCTCCGTGCTTCTCCAGGACCACCCAGAAGATCTTTTACGAGATGGGGCTCAGGCAAAGGAGCGTGGCATGGGACAAGGCTGGCAGGCAAGAGTATAGGGGACACAGACAGGAGGAAGAATTTAAGCCTCCCCTCCCCTCGTCCAGACCTGGCCCCTTCAATAGAGAAAATAGGGTACAGAGAGGACCAGAGATAAGGGGGGACAAACAGACATGGAAAGGGAGAGCGGAGGCTCCACATGTCTGTCCCCAGAGGGGACAGAGGCACAGATGCAGCTGGCTTGTTGAGAAGCTGCCTACCACATACTGAGAATGTGAATGATTAATAAAAACTTGGGACAGTTTGGAGAGGAGCTAGTGAACTGAAGCCCCCCACACACCCAACCCTCTCCACTGCCTCCGATATGGGGGACAGAGGAAAGCGGGGGGAGCAGAGAGGCTGAGGGAGTGTCTCCCTGCCTTCCTCGCCTGCCCCCGCCACGCCAAGGGCTGAAGGCCCTGAGAGCCCGTGGGCAGAGCCGCCTCCTCCTGCGTGGTGGACTGAGCCTCTCCTGAGAAAGAGCAGCATGGAAGGGCCATATGGGCTCCTCGCCACCTCCCCGGGCTATTTCAGTCTCCCCTCACTCGCCTCTCCTCCCCACTCCCCAGGCCCGCTCTCTCCCCGTGCGCAGGCGTGCGTGTGTACGTGTGCACGTGCGCGCATGCGTGTACACGTGCACGTGTGTCTGTTTCTCTTTGTCTCTCTGTCCCTCCGTCCCTTTGTCTCTCTGTGTATCTCTGTCCCTCTGACTTTCTCCGTCCCCTCTCTGTGTGTCTCCCTTTCTCTCTCTCTCTCTCTCCTCCTCTATTATCTCCCTTTCTGGATCCACTATCTAACCTGAGCCCTCCTCTGGGTCCCTCTCAGATTCTGTCTGTATCTCTCCCTGCTGTCTCTTTCCCTTCTCAATGTCTCTGTGCCCTCTTCTGTCCCCCATCCCGGTTGCCACCTCTGACCCACTCCCTGGGAGGCTAGGACACAGGACAAGATCCCCACAGCCACTGCCCTGCCCCAGGCTTCCAACTCTGCTTCCAGAAGCTGGAGCACGGACACCTCCCTCCCGTCCCCAGCAGCAGGGAAGTGAGCGGCCCCTGGGAGAAGACCCTGCAGCCTGCAGCCAGGTGATTTAAAAGTGATGAGGAGGCAGCCTCAGCGTGGGCAGTTTGGGGCTGGGCCACCTCTCACACCTTGCCGATGTCACCACCCAGCTAGAATCCGAGGATGGAGTTTGGTTCCATTGTCTTCACGTTTGGAGCCAATGGACTGTCTTGGACAGAGATTCCGTCCTCTTGGTTGAGGAGATGTAAAGCAACCAGGAATCACAAGCGGGGGCCATTGCGAGAGCTGAGTACTGCTGCTACTCCTACTTTTCAGATGAGGAAACTGGGAACCACATTGCCTCTGAAAATACAGAAAAGGAAAACTCCCGCTTGCTGTTCTAAACCACTGTCTCCACCAGTGTCCCCACCCGGCCCGCATCCTCCTCAGGACCCTTGAGAGCCTCCTAGGCCTCCACGCACAGTGTGCAGAGGGCTCACCGCCCCGCCTCTGACCAGGACCTGGGGAGTCAGGAGCCCTGGGCTCCCCTTCCAGGACAGGCCTGGGAAGACTGGGGTGCTCCCCATGGGCCAGGAAGATGTCTTGGCTCGCTGTCCGGCCCTGCCCTTCACCATCTCACTCCCCTCCCCCTCCACACACACACACACACAATCTGGCCCCCCTGGGAGTCCTCAGTGGTTAATATTGTTTTGAGCATTTCCAAGGTTATGTGCACATGCCATGGAATAACCAGATGTCCCAGGAGGGTGAGAGGCTGGGGATCAGCTCTTCAATCCAAAAGGATTCTGCACCTCCTGAGCGCCAGCGTGTGGGACACCACTGTGAGCGCTTAACACGCTCCCTGACCTGCTCTGAAGGGCCCATTTTAGGACGAGGTGCAAACGTAAACACGCACGGAAATAAATAAGGTCATTTCAGTGAGCAGAAAGTGCAGGGAAGTAAAGAAAACTTGGGAGGACACAGCAGCGAGGGCGGGGCTGTGGAGTGTCTGCAGACAGCTGAGCTGAGACCTGAAGGATGAGTTCTCCACATACCGAGGAAGGGAATTCTGGGTGAAGGACCAGGAAAAGCAGACGCCCTGAGGTGGAAAATAAGCTTGGTGTGACTAGTACTGCAGGGAGGCCAGCGAGGCAGAGCGGAGTGAGTGGAAGGTGATCCCAGAAGGGGTGAGAGCAGGAGGCAGACGCCAGGTCCAGAGGAAGCACTGGGCTGGGAGCAGGGGCCCTGGCTGGGCCGGCTCCGCCCCATAGTCTGCAGAAGGCAGGGGCAGCCCGGCCTGCTGCCTCGTTTCACAGATGCAAAATGACAGGGTCGGTCAGGCAACGGGGGCCCATGCCTGGCTGTGCTTCAGCAACCCCTGGGGAGCTGGTTAGAGATACAGACTCATCTCAGACCCATCAAGCGGAAGGTCCAAGAGCAAGGCCCTGGGAATCTGTATTTGACCATGTTCTCTAAATGATTCTGGGGCAGAGAAAAGTTTGGGAAACATCAAATGGGTCAGAGATGCTCAACCTGGTGTGGTCTCGGTGATGGGCCTCAGGAAACTGTAGGCCAAATTGTATGTTTAAGGAATGCAGTTTCTCTGGAGGGAGGCCCATGGTTTCATCCCAGCATCACTGAGTCCCAGGGCCCCAAAGAATCAAGAGCCACTGAACTCAAGCACAGCTGTAGCGTCTTAGCTAAAAGGAATTAGGCGGGGGATGGAGGGCATGGCCACCAACTCCTTCAGCTTCTGGATACACACTCGTTGTGTAAGTGGGGGGCATCTGTTGTTCTTTCCTGACCAACATCTATTGTCCGTTTTACTGGAACCAGCCCCTGATTTTGAGGAACCATCAGTGACATAGTGGTTGCTTTAATGGCCCCAACTCTTCACTCTTCCCCAAATGCATGCCCTTGGCCTTATAACTTTGCAGGGCCCTCCCACACTGCTGCTGGGCTCAGCCACGTGACTCGCTTTGACCAATGGGATATAAGCAGAGGCTTGAAAAGTGCTTGCAGTTTCCTCGCTCCGGCTTTCCCATCCCTGACATGAGAACATGCCCATGGTAGCCGACCAGAGGTAAGAGGCACATGGCCCAGTGGCCTCCATCGCTGCAGCCAACAGCCAGCAGCCATCACACATGTGAGTGACCCAGCCCGGAGCACCTTACATCAGTGACCCGCAGATTCTTAAGCTGAGTAAATATTTGCAGCTATGTGCCACTGAGGTCTTGTAGTTGTTACATAGCATTGCTGTGGCATGTGCTAACAGATAAATGCCTCTTCCACACTCAGGCCACGTGGTTTAGGTAGAGCTGTCCTCCTCTTCTGTTCCGGGGAGGGCATATGACCACAGCCTGGCCAGTCAACACAAGCCATCCCCTTTGGCCACCCTGATAGGTGCGGGGTGGGGACATAACCCAAGGTGGTCCAATGAGAACCAGTTCTGGGACTTTTGTTGAAACCTTGGGGAGGAGGATCTCTCTTTCACACTGAAGGTATTGGAAGGACAGGAGGTGGGCTCAAAGCTTTCAGGGATGACCACAGGGGGACAGTCCACTGAGCATGAAGCTAATCCAGAAGAAGGCAGAGCCAACTGCTGAAAGAGACAGACTGCTAACAACACTGCTCGACCTAGCCATGTCGCAGCCCCAGACTTCTCTTGTCGGACTTTCCATTAGAAGAGATCACAAATCCCCTTTTGGGCCCATTTCAAGTCAGTTTCTCTCGCTTGCAGCGAGTCCTGGCTAACAGGGTCGGACCTTTTGGGATGTCTGCCCACACCCCAATCCATTCCCTTGGCTCAATGAATTTTCTGCTCCCGTCACTCCACAAGACTGGGTCATATAATCCCCTACCCCCACTTCCAGAACAGAGCAGAGTGGACCACTGTGGCCACCCGCACGCCACTGTCCAGTCAGATTCTCTCTTGAGACCGTGCACCAACAGGCATGGAAATTGGGGGATGAGAGTCAAGTCGTGTTACCAGCAGGGCTCTGACCCAGAAGCTGCAAACAGGCAGGACGAGGGTCTGCTCGCCCCTTGTATTTGCTTTTGGCCTGCAGAGCAATTTGATTAGTTGCCAAATTTTAACCAACAAGATATTTCATATAAAAACCTAGAGTTTTCACAAAATGGACAGCTTGGTCCTATGTGGGCCCTCATCCACTCCCTCTTTATGGCACCCTGTTAGGCTTCTGGTCTGGCCTCGGTGGCTCTAGACCTGAAGGAGGGCCCACCAAGCCCGGCCTCCAGGAGCCCGGGTAGCCCAGGCTCTGGCCTCTGACACCTGGTGATCTCACCTTTGCCTGGACTCCATGGGTGGAAGCATCCTCCTAATAAACTCTTCTTTATTCTGACTTGAGCTCAAGTCTGCCTCTGTCACTTGGGACCAGAAGAACTTAGCACGGTCCTGCAGGACACGTAGAGGTCACAGCATGCCCACAAGATAGTCCTGAGTCTGGTACCCCAGAATTTAAACAGGGGGTGACCACAGCACACCCCTTCAGCTCCTCCCAGCGTCACACTGAACACTCTTCCCAGGAGCAGAACAGGAGAGGGATAAGGGAAGAAAGAACGTCTGACAAGTCCATGGGAACAGGGACAGGGCGCAGATTCCAACCTCCTGCCACACACAGAAAGCCTGAGAAGTTCCTAGAATCCCAAATGCGTTCAACATATAGTCACTGAACCCTTGCTAAGTGCCTGCTCATTTAGGCTCTGGGATGTGGCATTGTGCGAAATGGACCAAGTCCTGCCCCATGGAGCGAGCATCCGAGCAGGGAAGAGAGATGATAAAGAAGCTAGATGAGCGTGGTCTGTCGTGGGTAAGACAATTAGAGTGATGGGGGAACAAGGTGGGAGGGGGAAGTCCTGGGAGACAGCAAAGTCACTAATTTAGACAGTGTGGTCCAGGAAGGCCTCACTGAGAAGAGGACATTTGAGCAGAGACCTGCCTGAGAAGGGAGAGAGCCTCACAGATCTGTATCTAAGAGAAGAGTTCCCAGACAGCAGGAACAGCAAGTGCAAAGGCCTTGGCGGCATGGGGGCGGGGGGGGTTCTGGCCTATTCAGGGATCAGCAAGGAGGCTGGCGTGGCTGAGGCAGAGCAACCTGGTGGGGGGAGGAGAGGGAGAAGAGGTCAGAGAGGCAATGGGGCAAATCCCAACAGGCCACAGGCACTAGTAGGTGGCTGGCTGTGACTGAGTGAGACGGAGCACGTAGGAAGGGACCAAGCAGAGGAGGGAAGTGATCCAACTCCCGGGTTTGGAGCCTGAGCACCTGGACGGTGGCAGGTCATGTCAGTGGTGAGGACGCGGGGTGGTCAAGGGTGGACTGTGGACTCCGGCAGGGCCAGCTGCTGCTCTCACAGGAACCTGGGCCCAGCGCCGACAGATCTGGCAGGCTTTTGAGAAAAATCATAAATTCAGATGTCTCTATGACATGTGTCAGTTTTCAAATGTGGGCACCTTATTCAAAGACACTGTAAACACTGCGGGGCCAAACAAAACAAAACAGACAGTTCAGCTCTGACCCGCGGGCCACAGGTCTGCAGCCTCTGACGCAGGGTCAGCTCTCGGCGAGCATCACATCCCTAGCCTTGCAGTGCAGCGAGTGCCCGAGTGATCCGCTTTAACCCGGTGACCCTGTTGTGAGGTCTATACTACCGTCCTTGTGTCTGAGCCTACCACAGCGGGTGAGTGGTAGCGTGGGGGCTGGAGCCTGGAGTATCTGACCCTGCAGTCATGGGGTGCTCTGCCACCTCCATTATCCAGACCAAAACAAAAAACAAAAAAAAACCAAACCCTCATTTTACACATGAGGAATAAAAAGGCCACAGAGAGAGGGAGTGTGACTTAGCAAAGTCTCTCAGCAAGCTGGCATTGGGGCCTGGACTCAACCCCAGGGCCCATGACTCCTGGTGCGATGCTCTCCCCACTGAGGCCTGTTGGAGGAGCCAGGGAGCCTGAATGAATTGGGTTGATAGGGATGGGGTGCAGCACCCCCTACCAGCAGGCTCTGGAACTCTGCAGCCTTCTGCCTGGGTGCCCATCCCGGCTCTGCCACTTGGTAGCGGCGTGATCTTGGATAAGTCACTTCACCTCTTGTGCCTCAGTTTCCTCGTCTGGAAAATAGGCACAACCATGGCACCTACCCCATAGGGCTGTTATGGGGATGGAAGGAGGTAACACTCGTCAAGGCTCAGAGCCATACCTTTCAAAGTCAGACTCTTCACCCTTCAGGAGCTCCTAACACGGAGACCACCTGATGTTACACCAACACACCCCAAGCACTAGAGAAGCTTCCTGGTTGGGGACGTCACATGCATCCTTGTACTTGTGAAAATGTAGCAGCATCATTTAAGGCAGTGGGCAGAAAAGCTGGAATTTTCTGTAGAAAAGAAGGGACACAAGAAAGGCATGGGGGGCCACCAGGGGCTGTCCCCTCCTAAGTAGGAAAGGCCCCGGCTGTCACTCACTTGGATGTGTAAGGAGGGTAGTGTGCAGTGGGCACCTCTGTGGCCAGGGAGGGGTCCCCGGACTGCTCCCTGGCTCACTGTGTCCCAAGAAAAAAACACCTAGCGCCCAGGAAAGAACTGATACAAAGTCATAGCAACAAGCAACAAGCAACATTCGTCCCAAGAATGTTGACTGAGCACCTATTGTGTGCCAGTGGGAGCACTGCAGAGCCGGCAGGGAACAATGCAGACAAACTCAATCCCACCTTCACTGAGCTGGTGGACAACACACAAAACAAACAAGGAACATGGAGATAAAGTCAACAGTGGCAAGCACTAGAAGAAAAATCATGCAGGAAATGTGTGGGGAGATAAATTTTAATTCGGGTGCTTGGAAAGAGCTCAGCACTGACTTAAAGAAGTTTCTAGAAATAGTCTTGTGATCTGGAGGAAGAGTGCCGGTGTTGGGGGCCAGGGTGACAGGAGACTGTGACCACAGGAAGGCTGGAGGAGGCGGTGGAGGAGGAGGGGAGACCAGAGAGGCTGTAGCAGAGGAGGGGCTGAGGGCCACTCAGGCAGGGGATGTCCTGGCTGCTGGAGGGGGCAACACAAAGGAGGGACAGGATTTAACAATTGCTCTGATGCTGGGTGTAGAGGGGCCTGAGGGGACCAATGGCAGAGGCTGGGAGGCCACTGCACAGAAGAGGTGTGCATGGCTCAGACAGGTGGTGGCTGCACACTCACGCTCCCAGCAGTGGCTCAGCACCTTCCCTGCACTATTCCACTGATCTTTGTGTCTGGGACAGGTGCTAACTGCTCTGATTCCCATTCTACAGGAGAGCAAACCAAGGCTCTTGCAAAAACCACACTACTAAAAAAAAAGGCAGAGCCTGGCCTTCCGGTCGAGAACTCTCCATCTTTCAGAACAATGCAGACAAACTCAATCCCACCTTCACTGAGCTGGTGGACAACACACAAAACAAACAAGGAACATGGAGATAAAGTCAACAGTGGCAAGTGCAGTGGCCTCCCAGCCTCTGCCATTGGTCCCCTCAGGCCCCTCTACACCCAGCATCAGAGCAATTGTTAAATCCTGTCCCTCCTTTGTGTTGCAAGAGAGAAAGGGCATTACTGCCCCCAATACAGGGAGACAGTGGGTCTCAAGTGAAATAAGAACACCGAGCAGCCTGCTCCTGCTTCCCGTGACAGCTCTCCTCTCTGGCTCTCCTCTCTGGCCGTCCCAGTGCCTCCTCTCTCAAGCCCTCCTCTCCCGAGTCCTCAAGCCTGGTGCCCCATTCATTCCCGAGTCACCATTTCCTCAGGATGGAGTCCAACATCACCTGTGCTCCCAGTTAGCATGCCCACCTGCTGCTGGCCACCCCACCTCCCACCCCCGACCTCTACTGTCCTTTACCTGCTTCACACCCTGACCGCCCGTGCCTGCACCCACCCAGCCCTTCCAACCTTCCAAACCAGAGAAGAATCCAATTTGCGTGAAGGGCTCAGGGTAATTCAGTGTGGTGGCCACACTTCCCTTTCTTTCTCTTTGCTGAAGGAGGTTCATGCTCTTTCTTGGAGGACGAAGAAAAGGTTCCTTTGTGCTGGTTCTGGTGAAATTGTGTCCGTTTAGGACAGGCTGCAGTTTTCTTTGTGAATGCTGTAGATTTTTAGTGTGGGAAAAGGGGCTTATTAGATTTCCCTGTGGCCGCCCAGAGTGGGGAGAGGTTTATCTGAGCACAGAAAGAAATTACCGAACAGGTTTTGAGAGGAAAGAACATTTAGCATCTGCTTCTCACAGAGAGGTTAGGATTTCGCGGTTGGTGTTTTCATTCCTGTTAACGTAAAATTCCTTATAGTTTCTTGGGCGGGAGAGAAGGAAGCCGGTCCTTGATGTTCTCAGGGGTGGGGAGCGGGGAAGGCAGGATTTTTTTCAGGGTTTGTTGCTTTTTTTCCTCTTGGAGTAAAAAATAAATTAAAAAATGGTCACAGAACCCAGAAGAAAGGTTGTCATAGCAACAAAAGTTTGAGGCCAGGTACTTCCTGACACCCTTTCAGGACCACAGTGGTGGAGGGGCGGGGCTGGGGTGCTGTGGCATCAGCCGAGGAAACCGAGCTGGCTCAGACCTTCCAAATTTCTCACCAGCACTGACAGGCTGATAACTATTTTCCAAGCTCCCAGGGAAGAAAATTGTGATTTTCTGGGAGGGGCGATCTCTAGCCAACAGTGATCAAGAGAAAAGAGAAAACGGCGGGTCGGTCTTACTTATCCAACAAACTAACCATTCACACTTTTGCTAACAGAAGACTGGAAGCCAGGGTCTTATGCCGAACCCACCAAATCACCCCCCTTCTCCAACCCCCGACAGCACCGTCCTCTTCCCTTACCACGTCACCCCGATTCTTTTCTTCCCAAGGAGATAATTCAGGCCCCCTTGCCAACTGCAAGGCCTGGACAAAAACCTTTCTGAGCCTTAAATTCCTCGTCTGGAAAAAATAGGCACCATAGAAGTGCCCGCCTCAAGGGTACTGGCAAGGGGTCAAAGAGATCTGGGAGGTGAGTAGTTTTAAAAAGTGCCTGGGGCACATTAAGGGCTCAATAAATGTAAGCCAACATTGTTTTCAGATGTTTTTCAATTAATTTTTTTAAATGTGTAGGCTTAAATGTCCTGTGTCAAGCCCTGGATGACCTACATGGATGAGCAATAGAGAAACAACTGCAAGTGTTGTGACCGTGACCTTCAGGGAGAGGCCAGGAGAGACCTCAAACGATTAAGAGTCCCAGCCGGCCAGCAAGGGTCAAGACACTCCACGGAGGCAGGGGCAGGACAACTCTGCTGCCAGAGAGGCAGCGCTGTGTGTAATGGGAGGAGCAAGGCGTCCGCGTTTCTCCACAAAAGAGAAACTTGGTGGGAGGAGGAGGCGATGTGTCCGGGGCAGGGCCTCCCAAACCTTGGAAACATCTTCCTGAGCTCGGAGAAAGATGTGGGGGGGCCTCTGCCCCAGAGGGCGCAGGCAAGGACAAGGCATTACCAGGCTTCTGTGGAATAGGTTAGGACTGGGCTGAGTGGAGAGCAGAGCATTTTAGTCAAGATGTCTTTTGAGGTTATTTTTTTATTATTATTACACCCCAGAGTAAAATTTCAAGACCGGAGTGCACACACAGGAAGTGAGTCTGATGGGGGTGAAAATGGTCAGAAGCGGGACCTTGCTCAAGCACCGAGTATCTCGGGCAAACAGCCAGCATTGGGAGCAGATGGTCACCAGAAAGTTGAGTAGGGCTACCCCAGAGACCAGACAGAGAAGGCAGCACCCTGGGAAACCTCTGGTCTATCATCCCAAGGCCTCATCCAACATTATCCTGCAAAGAGGTACTGAAGACCAACTGTGCACTAGACACCACCCACCAGCTGGGGACGAGCAGTGAATAAAACAGCTCTGTCCCTGTCCTCACAGCAGGACATCCTGTGGGGACAGGGGACAAGAAGCTAGTGACCAAGGGCAGGTCAGAAAATTTCAAGTTGTGCCAGGTGTGATGAAGGAGATAAAAGGTGGTGATGAGATACAGCCTGGGAGACCTTGTCTCCAAAGTGTTGGGGCCGGGGGAGGTGTCCAGAGGTCTTCTCTCCCCAGGACCCTGCCTTGGAAGGCAGACCTGGAAGTCCCAGTGGAGCTGGAGAGGAGCCAATCAGAGAAGATGTGGGGAAGGAGATTGCAGCAGAGGGCCCAGTGTCCTTGCACTTACTCTACTACACCTTCTTCCCTCTGACCTTTGGTTAGGCCAATGGCTTATTCAGAGCAAACTGTTGGTTTTGACACTTGAGTGCACACATCCACCACGTCCACATGGGAGAGCTCCGCATACACAGAGGAGTATTAACCTTGGGGAAAGAGGTCAATTCACTCAAGGGCGTCCCCACACCTGGACCTGGAGCAACATCTACATCTGAGGTACCAGGCGGTGTGGACCAGCACCGGGTATCTGGCACCAGGCAGCTCTACCCCGAGCCCTGCCTAGCCTCACTGCCAACCTCAGTGCACTCACTCGGCCCTGGCTGCGTTTCAGCGGCACGGGATGGGGCGCGAAGCAAAGGGAGCAGTTTGATCTGCCTTCTAAAGTCACACACACCACAATTCTAATAGGAGCCTCGCCCAGCCGTACCGCTTTCGCGCCTGCCTCCTTTCCCTCCCGCCGCATTCTCTCCCCGGCGGAGGCCAGGACACCAACGGCTCCCTGCGTAGAACCCACCGGACTGCCCCAGCTCCCCACTCTCGCACTTGGCAAGCCGGGTCTGGGAGCGGTTTAGTGCGCGCTGCGGGTGGGGGTAGAAGGATGACTCCCTCGGCTCCTGGCTCTGAAGATCTGCGGTGGGAGGGGCGGCTCGCAGCAACAGTCTCTGCACCCCCCGCCCCCACCCCGGGCAGGACGAGATAGGTGGGAGGCACCCAGTGCCCCGCGAAGGAAAGAGGGGGAGGGGCGAGCGTGGAGAGGCGCCCGGGCGCGGCAAGGAACGCGCGCCCTTGCGATCCGCAGCTGGGGTGGGTGCCCGGGAGATGCGCCTCCCCAGGGCGCGGCAACGTCCCCAAAGACTCCTGTCGCTCGGAAGCCGCAGGAGCTCGGCCCCGAACCCTCAAAATGCAGGAGCGTCCCGAACGCCCAACATACTACCCGCCGGACCGGCCCAAAGCGCGTCCCCCGTCTTGAACGTGGGGCAGCGGCGGTGCGGGGGCCCCCCACTCGCCGGCCGGGAGCAGGGAGCGCGGCTAGGGGCTCGGGCCGCCGGGGCCGCGCAGCGAGGGGAGCCCGGGGCCGAGCCCGCGGACTCGGGCGCCTCCGCCGCTCACTCACCGCGCCCGCCGAGCTCCTCCTCGCACGAGTACCAGATGCCGGTGTGGAAATTCCTGAAGAGGAAGCGGTCGTCGCCCGTCTCCCAGCTGTAGAGCGTGCCGCCAGGGGGCCCGCTCCCCGCGGCGGCGGCGGCGGCGGCGGCGGCGGGGGCGGCGGTGCCGTTGGCCGTGGCGTTGGCTCCGGAGTTGGGGCAGTTGGCGCGCCCGCCCTGGCCGCAGCCAGGCTTGGGCACGCGCTGCGTGCCCTGGCACCAGTACGTGGTGAGGAAGGCGGTGGTGGCGAAGAGCAGCGCCAGCAGGTTCAGGGCCACAGCCAGGAGCGCTCGGCCGCGGCGGCTCGTCTTCATGCCGCCCGCGCCGCGGGGACCGCGCCGCCGGGGGGCTCCGCGCGCGAAGTTGGCAGCCGGCGCCCCGCGTCAGCGGCCGCTGCCTGCCGCGCCCCGCGGCTCGGGCGCCTGCGATCGGCGGCGGCGGACGCGGCGCTGGCCCATGGCCCTCCCCCGAGTGGGGGCGCGGCGCGGGGGGCGCGAGGGGCGCGCGGCGGCGGCGGCGGCGGCGGCAGAGCGGCTCCGGCGCGCCCGAAGCCCGAGCGCGAGTGCACCTCGGCGAGGAGCCGCTGGCGCCTGGCAGCGGCCACGGCGCAGGGACGCGCGCCCCTCCGTGGGGAGACACCTGCAGGCGGCTGGCGACACTGTTCCGGCGCCCGCCCTCACGAGGAGAGGGGGCGCCCCACGCTGGGCGCGGGCGGGGATCGGGATAGTTGACGCCCCCGAAAGCGACCCGCACCGAAGTGGAGGGTGTGAGAAGCAAGGAGAATGCCAGGCAAGGCTCTCTCGGAGAAAGAAGCTTCTCACGAAGGACGTGGGGCAACAAAACCAGCCAGGAGGGGACTCCCGACGCAAGACTCAGAAAGGCCCTGCCCGTGGGAGGCAAGGGGAGAGCCCGTTGTGGCTACCCACGAGGAACATGGACCAGCAGGACCCACTCCAGGAAGGAGCCCCAACGGGTCTGAGCTGCAGAGTTTGCTGGGCTTCCCGAAGCCTGGGAGCTGCAAGACCCTCTGGAAGGAATGCCTCTTTCTGGACCTGGAGTTGAAGGACTGGTCAGGAGGGGTTTCTCACCAGGAATGCAATGTCGTAGAGTCTGAAGGGCTTGTGCTTCTTCCCCCTGGGGGCTGCCCAGGAGGACTTGAGCTATGCGAACTAGCAGGCAAGGCTCCCCTAGTAGTACGAAGCTGCAGTCACCTAAGGTCCTTATCATGGCATGGAACAGCAGGAACAGTGGCAAAGAAGTGCCCCACACAGGATGAAGAATGGGGCTTCCCCACGCAGGCCATCCCCATCTGAGATCCTGAGCAGCTCGACCAAAGAAGGCCCCATGCCAGGCACAAATCTGTAGTTACCAGGAATGGTACCCCACAGAGGCTGCCAACACAGAATCTTCAAGGATGGGGTGAGGACAGAATGGTCAAGAATACTGACTTTGTGACCAGGCAAATCTGGGGCTTGATCAGCCATGAGCTTTGAACAAGTCACTTCACTTCTTCGAGCCTCAGCTGTCATATCTATAAAAAGGTGGAATATTGGGCTGTTGAAATGGGATCATGTCTGTAAAAAGCATTTGGCACATAGTAGGCACTCAATAAATGCTAGCCACTATTATTAACATATGAACCAAGGGCAGCTGGCCAAACGCTAACAAACCTTTCCAGATCTCTGTGAAAAGCAGTATTGCCCAACTGTGAGAGCCCCCATCCCCATCTCTGCTCTAACAGATCATGTTCCCTGAACTTCCTTCACACTGCACAGCGCCTGGTGCTCGGATGCCCACGGTGTGCAACAATTAATTGCATGTTGATTGCAAGAGCTCATTTGAATTCTGCCCAAGCAGAGAACAGCTCCAAGAAGCCGCAGCTCGTGGAGTGGCGGGGCACGCAGAACTCAAGGTTAAGGAATTGTGAATTGCCTTACTCCGGCGGGTAAGCCTGAGCTCACTGTCAGCTGCTGCTACTCTGCCGGGGGGTAGGTGAGAGTAATTGTAGGCCGTGTACCTGGCAGGAACCATGTGAAAGATGGCAAGGGGTCTTTGGACTTGTTTATTAGATCCTTTTTCTGGCCCTAGGCAAGATGTTCCTAACTATTTTGAGAAGGAGGACCTCCATGCAGTAACAGTGGCCTCGAGGGGATTGGTTGACAGAGAAAATATATTATGGCCAAACCGCTACAAGGAATTCAGTAATACTTTTAAACAGGCATCCAATATTCATCATAGGAGTATCTGTACACATTTGAAAACCTGTCCCTCGGTTATAGGCTTGAGACAGCAGTTGGTGTGCACATGGGCAAGACCCACAAGCTGGGAGCCCTGCCCTGTGCGTCCAAAGCCAGGTCAGCCCAAGTAAAATATATCCTAGGGCCCTACTCTCAAAAATCCCCAGAGGAAGAGAGAGGGGTTGGAAATTTCCATCTAAGACACTCTTCCACTCACTGATCACCCACTGGATGCTTGGCATTGGAAAGGATAGGGAACACGAACAACATTAATAGGAATGCTGTGGAGTATGCAGGCGTTAAGAGCTAGGGAAGTGCATACAAGTGAAGGAGCAGGTCGTATTTTAAATCAGGGCTTCGGGGAGAACTTACTGAGAAGGTGAAATTGGCGCAAAGACTTGAAAGAGGATAGGAGCAAGCCAAAGGATATCCCAGGAGAGGAGCTTCTAGGAAGAGGGAGCAACCAGTGCAAAGACCCCGAGGTAGGCGATAACAGAGCAGTGGGCAAGGATGGGGGAGGGGACCACTCACAGTCTGTGTGGGCCATGAACAGGACTCTGGCATTTACTCTGAGTTGCGGGGAAGCCTGGGGAGGTTCTGAGCAGAGGGAGATATGATCTGACTTGGGTTTTAAGAGGACCACTCTGGCTACTGGGTTAAGAAGGGTGGAGACCTAGTGAGTGAATCAGGCAGTAACACCAGTGGCTCAGACCAAGGGCCTGACAGTGGCAATGGAGGTTAAAGACTGATCCAGCAGGATCTGTTCAAGGATCGAACCCGAAAGACAACTTCGAGGTGTTTGGCAAGCACTCCCGCCACGTACTTGCTGCCACTTGCTGAGATTCGAGGCCTGGGAGGAGTAGCTCTGGGGGTGCAGAGAGATCACAAATTCTGACTGATCTTGCCCTGAGCCTTGTACTCAAGCTGAAGATAAGGACGGGGTAGAGGTTATGACTGGAGGGAGCCACTTTACGTGTCTGACCGAATGAATTCAAGCTCATTAGCCAGCCCCTTGCATAGGATAGGTATTTGTATCTTCATATAGTGATACAGTTGGAAGTACCTTGTGTGCGGGCAGGTGTTAAAGAAAAATTATTCATTTTTTAAAGACATTTGTTAAAGACAGGAGGCAGACTTTCTTCCAGGGACTACTGCATGGAGTTTTACCCTAGGGAGACATGTGGCCTCAACGCTGAGTACAAGTTCAGGAGGGAATTTACAGCCAAGGAGCAGGGTCAGGTCAGTGGATGGAAAATGACCGAGAGTTAACATCAGGGGTGAGAGGGCTTCTGGCTAAACTGACTTGACAGGATTCATACTGACAGCGGCTCAGAGGGATCAGATACTGAGAGTAGCGGATGAAGAATCGATTGGGTTTCAAGGGTGAGGGATTCTCACTAGACTGACCCAGTAAGATTCTTGCTAAAACTAAACTAAGTGGACCAAGAACAGATCCTGGACTCAGGGCCTGGTTGAGAAGGCTCAGAGAGGCCTGACTCAGGTTTGGTCGAGGAGAATCTTTGCTGGGGGCTTGTGGGGGTGGGATCCGTTTAGGAGGCCAGAAATGTGGGCCCAAGTCCTGGTTCTCTTTTCTTTAGCCACTGTCATAGACCGAGGCCTCCGTCTCCTGTTGCTCTGCCACCCACCCTCTACCCAGCTCTCCAACCCTGCACTTTGGGCCAGAGAGACAAACACGACGTGCCTCTGCTTAACCTCCTCCAAGCACTCCCCACCGTCAGCCCCAGAAGTCTAAATGCCACTCCAGGTCCTGTGAGACCGGCTCTGCCACATCTCCAGCCCCTTTGCCTCCCCCTGCCACTGCCACTACCACACCAAATCACTTTGCAGCTTCCGACCTCCACGTGCTCAGGCAGCACCGCCAGGCCCCCACCTGCCTTCCTTCCACTGCCTGGCGTGCCCTTGCCCTTCCTATCTGGTGTGTCCATCGAAGTGCTATTTAAACACACTCCACTGCGGAGCCTGCACTGGCCCTGCCCCCCCAGCCCACCCTTTCTCTGAGCTGTGATGTCTTTGTTCATACCTGTCTCCTCCACAGGCCTGGGGGCCCCTCCAAGTCACCCCACTGGCAGCCGGCAGGCCAGGTTTGGCCCATAAGCAGTTTTCGTTTGGCCTGGATGGAGTTAGCCTCCACCACATATTAAATTTTTATGAGTTGCCAACATTCAGTGATCATGAGATGTCACATAAAAATCTGGACTTCTGGCTTCTCTTGCAAAATCAAAGCTTGTGTTTTTGCCTGGCAATCACTGGCACATGTCCCTGTACGGGGGGCACAAGGTGCCACAGTCCCACTGGAACCTCCCTCGTTAAGGATACCTGTTGGGCCGCTGGAGGCATTTGAATCTGAGAACCTGGAATTAAGGCCCAAAATGTTTTTGATAAAACCAACCTATGGCGCTCAAAGTCAGGGTGATGGTTACACCTGTGAGGTAGGGTAGTAGTGGGAGAGCCTAGATGGGGGCTCCTCGGCTGGTCACACAGTTACGTTCAGTTTATGGAAACGCATCAAACTGGACAGTTGGGAATTTTGCACTTTTTATAGTCAACAAAACTGGCCAGGAAAAGTGTTGCTATTAATAATGAAATTCATACTTTTCAGGAAATGCGAATATGTTCTGAAGGGACATGGCCCAAATGCATTTCGCTTTCCACTTGGGCTGCTACAAAGACATTTGCTAGCTTCCAGGCCTCCTAAATTACTTCCTGTTTCCTAAACTTTCAAAATAGAGCTTGGGAAAGCATCCTAGCCTTAGAGACCCCCCTAAAGGATTAGCTAATTTCCAATTATCAACGAAGATTTCTAAACATTAACTCCCAAGGTATCTAAGCTTAATATCCACTTCACTTCCCTGGTTAAGATGCCACTCCAGGGTTTGGGTGAAAGCCAGCCTCAAGGTCCCAGTGTTTATGAGGCTGCTCGCTGCTCAAGGCCAGTGTTCCCAAAGGAGGAAGGGGCCCTGGAGCTCCATGCAATCAGAAAAGTCCCCAGGGGTGGGTCCTCCAAAGGAGAAAGGAACCAGCTTCATTACCTCCACTCTGTTCTTTGAAACTGTCTTATCTCTTCCAACTATTCTAGAAGAATTGACTGGGCCCCGGCTCTATGCCAGGCATTGGGTGAACAAGACAAACCGGGTCCATGCCTTCATGGGGCTTACATTCCAGAGAAGGAGACGATAATAAACAAAGAAGCAGCTAATCAATTCAATAATTGCAGATGGTGATATATGCAGTGGAGGAAAGGAGACAGGTTGGAGAGGGAGCAACGTGAAGCCTTGCCGAGGAGGCACGTTTGAGCTGGAAGAGTTAGAAGATGTCCCAGATTAAGGGTGGAAGTTCTGGCTTTTAATTCCGGCTCTGCCACATCTGGGCCAAACTTCTCTCTCAGAGCCTCAGTTTTCTCATCTGTAAACAGGGGACATCACATGTGCCGAGTGATGTCCACCCTTGTCCTCCGTCCCCTGTCACTCTCAAGTCTCAAGGCCTCCGTTTTGCAGATGAGGAAACTGAGGCTGCTCAGAGAGGTTCCATCAATGGCCCAGCACCACACCTCTTGGAAGCGGAAGGCACGCAGAGGCAAGTGGCTCGGAGTGCTGGGGGCTTGAGGAGAACTCCTACCCCATGGCCTTGAAGGCCAGCCCAGGAGCTCTAGTCCTTATCCCCTCAGTGATGGGGATCCAGTGATGACTATGGAGCAGGAGCATGACACGCCCAGGGCTCTTTCTAGAAGGTCACAGCAGGCCAGCGGGGTGGGCGGATGGGAGGTGAGGCGTCTTGGAGCTGTGTTAGGAGGCTTATGTCGTGGTCCCTGTCAAGCACAAAAGCCTGCTCTGCGTGATGAGAAGGACCCCCAAATGCCCAGCCGTGTTCACAGAAAACAAGGCCCCTGGCACGCAAACACTCTAGGACATTTGTTCAAAAGTTCTCAGGAACCACTGCAATATGGTAACCTGCAAATTATCCTTGGCTCTGATGACCAAGGCAGGAAGGCAAGAAGGCTTCTTGTGGCCCTCTGACCTCACGCTGGTCCCCATCACCAGCTGGGATGTCCTCTGGGTGACAGGCCAGGGAAAATCTCGGTGGGATGGAGCAATAATGAATCAGGGGAGTCACTCCTTCAGTCAGAGTCTGCGAATGTTTATTTGGCACAAACTGCACATCAGGCACTTTCGCCAAAGGGATATGCTGGAACCCTTAGGGAATTCTAACTAGTTCAGCTGGAGAAACTGAAGCTCAACAAGTAGCAGGGGAGGGGTAAGAGATCAGAGCCCAAGGCCTCCATCATCTTCAGGTGAATCAAGTGCCCCACAGCTCAGAATGAGCCTGGGGGTCACTGACTCCCCTCCTTGTTCCAAACACTCAGTAACATTTATCTCAGTCCCTAAGGTCTGTGGCTGGCTTGTTCTACTCCTATCCTGAGGAGGAATGACCAGGAAGGCTGGGGAGAAAACATTTTAAGGTGTCTTTCTTGGTCTGTTTTCCGAGCTGTTGTTTGCTTCCCACTGCTGCCCCCTAGGAGCTTAGAGCGGGGCCGCAGGCCTTGCTTTCCTGGACCAGGAAGAAAACCTCCTCCCTCTTCACCCACCGGAGAAACTGAGTCAGGAGAGAGGCCTGAGGGAGACAGGCCTGGGAATCCTTTAAGTGATTAAGAGCAGAGGTCTCCAACTAGGTATAAAAATATATAAATCACATAATGATGCACAAATATATTATGAACATATAATGCATGTATAAAAACTGGAATTTTTTAAAGGCCATAAAGATTAAACGAACACTATTTTTAAAAATTTTTATTTACTAACAGTATAACACATCTTTGCCTTTCCTTTAAACATTCTTAATATTTTTTTACTGCCGGCAATGCAATTGCATATGCTTTTTGTATTTTTGGAAAGCGTGGGTTAGCATGCCGTACGGGGACGATTCGAGGGTCCGGTGCTGTGTAGGCTTGTTTTCATACTTAATCTGAGTGGCTGTTAGAAAACAATGCTGAAATTTGGATTTATTCAAAGATTTATAAATCCAAGCGGAAGTAATGCCTCTTGGACTGTGCTTTCTAAATATCAATACTTATATTTTAGTCCCATTCACAAAAGAGGGAACCATTTTTGTGAAATTTGGCTAATACAGTTGACGCTTGAGCAACATGGGTTTGAACTGTGCTGGTCCACTGAAACACTTTTTTTTTTTTTCCAATAAATACCTGTACTGCTTTCCATTCTCAGCTGATCGTCCGCAGATGTGGAGGGCCACCTGTATGCGTTGTTCTGCACCATTTTATCCAAGGGGCTTGAGCAGATTTCGGTATCCATGGGGGTGGTCCCAGAACCAATACCCCACGACTACCGAGGGACAACTGAAGTTTGGAGAGTCAAAAGTTATCCATGGATTTTCACCTGTTTGGGGTTGGCTCTCCTAATCCTCACGTTATTCAGGGGTCAACCTAATATGTCCATCTTCCTTGATGTCTATCACTCAGTCCTGCAGACAAGGAGGACTGGCATTTGTGTATTTTTAACAAATAGATTCAAACCGCCTAAACATATTCGTTTGGAAGATTTCGAAATGGTTGGAATTTTCTATTTTCAAGTTCTTAAAATGTGCAGACTTGGAGAGTTTTCAAAAGAAACATACTTTTGTTGCTTTTTGGCAATAAAAACTCATAACAATGGAAATGTTTCTAAACATCTGCTTTCAAAACACTCTTCCCAACCGGAGGGTCCCTCTCCAAAAGCGGTTACACTCACACATTGTTTAGAAATCAGTTTCCTCTTTAAAGAACAGATGAGGTGTTTTGTTTCAGGGGGCACAAATAGCTGACAGTCACGTGTCACCCCAGAAGAGGTCGTCGAATGTGGCCCTTGTGTTTTTGACAAAAGGAAAACATGAGCCGTCTTTGGGCACAGCAGCTGTTTCAAGCCACTCTCGGGGTCACTTCCCATCTCATAGCAAAGTATCGTTTCAGAGTTTTCTATGAAAAGGTCTTATTTTTAGTGGTATTAATATAAAGAATAAATAAAATAATAGAAAGTTTTGATTCTGTGTCAGGCCCTGTATAAGCAGGCTCATGCGTATTAACTCATTACCCCACAGACAACCCCATGAAGCAGATACAACTTTAGTCCTCTGTGACAGATGAGGAAACCGAGGCACAGAAGTGGCAGAACTGGGAAAGGTCAACCAGTAAGTGTCTTTAGGACATTATTGTTGTGACTATGACCGACAATACTATCAAAGGGGAGACTACTTGTAAGATAACAGGGGAGGGTTCCCAGCGTGAGAACATGGGGACCCTCACACCTGAGAACCAGAGCTTCTCCCACCAAGCGGGCGACACCAGGAGCTTCCGGCAGACTTGAGTCCACGCCTGAGGTTTTGGCACAGGCACGGGGGCCTACCGAGCCCCGGTGATGGAAGGTGAGGGGCACTGAGCTCAGTGGAAAAGCGTGGCTCACGCCTGTGCTGGGCACTGCCTTACCTTCCTCCAGTTTATGATCGAGACACATCTTCCGGAGCCCCTTATCTTTACCACACGCTCTGTTACCGACGTATATGTTCGCGCTGCGTACACACTCATACTCACTCACACCAGCATGACACCCCTTTCATCGCTGTAGTCTCTCAAGTAAAGCAAAGAGGAAGGACCTCCACTAAGTGCCAAACAGAGCACTCGAAGCTTTACACACATGACCTCAGTTACTCTTTGCAACAGCCCTATAAGACGGGTGCCCTCGTATCTCCATTGTATAGATGAGGAAACGGGATGAAAGAGAGGTGCCCTGCACAAGGTCAATGGCAGGGCTAGGGTCCAACCCCAGCAGTGTGGCTCTAATTCCAGTAGCCTCTGGAAGGGGTCTACTCAAGGACCCTCGGAGTGGTCAACCCATTCTGTATGTCGGGAGTGTTTGATTAGAAGAGAAATCTATTGAATTAAAAGAGGTTTTCATTAAAATAGGTGGAGTCAGTGAGACATGGAGAAACAGAAACAGGAGTGGGATGTATTCCATTTTTGCCTCCCCATGAGTGAGATGAGCCAAGCACTGGGCTCAACCCACTGGGAGGCATGGAGCCCCCTCTTTGGGGTAAGGACAGTATTAAGAAAAAATCTACTGCCTGACCAACACCTGGGGATGCCGACCTGGGAAAAGGCTTAGCTGGGGTTTGCACAGTGAACCAAGGACGGGCACACAAGGGGGTAGATTTGGGCTGCAAATCAAAGGATTGTAGTAAGTCTTCAGCTCAGGGATGTTGGTACTACCAGTCTATGGTATCTCACTCTAAAGTGGTCATAATTAATGGGGTGGGGGCCACTCCTGTCCACCTGGTAGCCTAGCTGTGGGTTGAGGGGACATCAGCCCTGGGAGAACACAGTGGGGTCTGGAAGCTATTGTGGCCTTTCTCCTGGGTTGCTCGTTCTGGCTCTGGTGCTCCTTAGGATAGATGGGAAAGATAAAAAATGATGCTGTCATTGAAATGAGTGGATGAGGCAGATTCCGTCCTTGGCCACCATTCTTTATCCCTTTCTGTATCTGTACCCTTCGAAGTGCCCTTCCACTGTGGATGGGGCCTACTTCTCTGCCTCTTGACCTTGGCCATGGCCCTGTGATTTGCTTTACCAATAGTGTAAGGTAGAACTGTTGATGGGTAAGTTCCCATTTGTACTGTGTCAACGCCATGATAAGAATACACCTAAGTTAGGCAGCTGGCCCCAGGAAGAGGACCTTGATTGACAGTCCCCAACTGACTCCCAGATATGTGACCGAGCCCAGCCAAGACCAGCAGAGCTCCCTCACCATGTTCAGCCTAGATTAGTCAATCAACCAACCAACCCACAGGTTCACGTGAATAAATGAGTGTTGCTTCAAGATGTTCTAGTTACTTCTCTCACATTTCAAGCCTCAAACCCTCTCCCTGCTGACCTGTGTGTGGCATGTTTAAGAGGAAAGAACCAGATAGAAATTACTGGTGGGCCCAGGCATCCAGTTCAGGAAGACGAGGACAGGTAAACTGGAGGCGTCTTCCCATTAGAACCTACAAAGCTTCTTTGAGAACAAAGTGTACAGGATCAACAAAACCGAAAAAGAATATCAAGAGCAGAAATGGCCAACATATATGTCCCAGAGATGTTAACAAATTTTGTCTTTATAAAAACAAAAGGGTCCCAGTGCAAGAAAAGTGTACAAAAGAAGGAAGAAAGGGAACTCACGAAGACATCCGGCTGTTGGCCTTGGACCTTTGCAGGAAATGGCACGACAGGCCAGAGTGTAGACCCTGGAGCCAGGCCCTCCGAGTTTGAATCGGGTTCTCCCACCAATCACTATGTAACTTTGGCCATTTAATCTTCCTGTGTCTCAGTTTCTTCATCTGTAAAGTGAGGATTAGAATAGCTTCTATCTCCCAGAGTTATTGTGAGAATTAAATAATGAGTAATATATGAAATGCTTCACATCATACCTGACTCGTGATAAATGCTATATGAGTGTTTGTTAAGAGGTTTATGTTGAGATGATGCCATGAAAAATGTTTGGCAGTTCCTGGAACAATGCAAGTGCTTGATAAATATGGGCTCCTCTCTCCTGGTGTCATCTATAGCTGTGTAACAAATTACCCCAAACACCGCAGTTTACAACAGCAAGAAACTCTCATGATCTCACAGTTTCTCTGAGTCAGGAATTTAGGATTGCCTTAGCTGAGTGGTTCTGGCTCAGGGTCTCTTGTGAGGCTGCAGTCAAGATGTCAGCCAGGGAGACAGTCTCTGAGAGCTCGGCTGGGGCTGAAGGATTCACTGCCAAGATGGCTGGCCAGCAAGCTCATGCTGGCTGTTGGCAGAAAGCATCAGACCCTGCCCTGCTGACACCCATGTAGGGCTGCTTGAGTGTCCTCACACATGGCAGCTGCCTTCCTCCGGAGCGAGTGGTCTTGGAAAAGGCACGTGGAAGCAGCAATGTCTTCTATGACCTACCCTCGGATGTCACGCACTGCTGTTTCCATAAGGTTCACTGGGTTACATAAGTCAGTACTATACAGTGTGGGAAAGGACTACTCCAGTTGTCAAAAACGGAAGGCAGGGATCACTGGGGGCCGTCTTGGAGACTGCCTACCATTGGTCAACAGTTCATCGCCAGATAGAAGAACACTTGCTTCTCTATCTTTTTGTGACTGTTTTATCACCCAAAAGCTTCTTTCCTCCCTTCCTTCCCTTTTAATAGTTTTTTCTTCTAATTATAAAGATAATATGTTGTTAAAAAATTTAGAGAATACAAAGATAAAGAGTTTTTAAGTTACCTATAATTCCACAATTATTTGATATTCATTTCGATGGATAATCCAGTGTTTTGATGCAAAATTTTATGTACATTTTATGAAATTTAATTACATTGCATGCTCAGTTTTGTATCTGGCTTTTTACACTTGAAATCATATCATGATCACGGCTCAATGTCATTAGATGTTAATAATATTTAGAGACGTTCCAGGCCCTGTATTGAGCTCCTCGCATACCTCTTTAATTTTTCAAAAAAAATTCTATGGGTGGGCACTGTTATTGTACCAACTTTACGGAGGAAGAAATTGAGATTCAGAAAAGTTACATAAGTAGCCTAGGGTCACACATGAAATAAATAACAGAAACCATCAAGACTTCGATTCAGATCTGATGGCCTTTCCGGTACTCCAATGGCTGCAGAGTGTCTCACTGGAATGTTCCACAATTTACTTAAGTAATCTCCTGTTGTTCTGCAATTAGGTTATTTCTAGTGTTACAATAGAAAAACAACTCTGATGCACATCCCTTGACATATTTCTTTGTCTCCACAGGCCTCAACTGTAAAAAAAAAAAAAAAAAATGTGAATACATCCCCTGAATGTACTGTGACACTCCTTGAAGGAAAGTATGTCCTCTGGGGCTGGCTTAACCCATACGAAGTGGCCTGTATGATTGGAAAGTCGAGGGGGAGTCTTCCTCTAGGTGTGGCTTGATCTAGCAGCTCAGAGATGCCGAGGGCTTAGGTCCCCTCAAGCCTCTGGTGTCCCTCCTGCAGCATCTTCTCCAACCCCCCGCTGCCTGGCTGCACGTGGACAGCGCCCAGAAGTTCCAGGCTCTCCCCAGGCAATGAATGGCTGCCTTGGATCCTGACCCCACATTCTCACACCACACCAGCTCTTTCTCAAACAGTGGGAAGTTTCTCTTTCTAGGAAGCCCCAACAAACAGTTCCTGACATCTCCCTGGGGACAGAGAGAATGGATGCTCCCATTGGCCTGAGCCGGCCAAGACTTACCCCTAAAGCTGTGTTTGGGTCAGTCCCCACCCAAATGTCATGGCTGAGACTAAGAGAGAGGTGGCTACAGCAGTTATCTCTTGCTACATAACAAATTCGTAAAACTCCGTGGCGTCAGGCAGAAATGATTATTTCTCATGGTTCTAAAGGTTGGAATCTGGGCGGCTCTGATCCTCTCTCCAGCAACATTCGTGACTGCAGTCTTCTGATCACTCTACCAGGGGCTAAAGTGTCAAGGATGACCTCGCTGGCACATCTGGCAGTTGGCACTGTGCTGGTTGGGTGCCTTGGTTCTCCTCCACGCAAGCCCTTCTCTGCGGTCAGCTAGACTGGGCTTCTTGGTTGCACAGCAGTCTTAGGGGCTAAGAAGGCAAAGATGGAAGCTGCAAGGTCTGCAAAGAACTGGCCATAGGTGATGAGGGCAGATGCAGGAGAATAGGTTCTGGACAGTCAAAATGACCCATGACCACCATGAGGGGGCAAAGGTGGCAATGACAGAGAGGCCTTCCCAGAGAGTAGATGGCTCCTCTGCCCACAGATGTGCTGGCAATCTCAGCAGGCAATGCCCCTAAAGACAGCACTGAGTCAAACACAGGAATGTTCTTGGGACCAACACCCAGAGATAATCTTTGAGATCAAGGTGGGAGGAGCTGGAATTACATGTCTCTCTCACTAAATTAAGTCATTAAACTTTTATTAAGGGATATAGTTTGTCAACGCCAAAAAAACAAGGCAATTCTGGACAGACTCATTAAGAGCAAATCCTTTCGCATTCGGGCAGTCACCCACCCTGACGGAATTGTGAAATGAGAGGCGAGGACAGGTGGGGTGTGCACAGGGGGCTGTCTAGTCTGCTAGGCGCATGCACAGCGCTCTCCCGGCCCCTAAGAACGCAGGCACAGCAGCCAAGTCCATTTTCCCAAGGTTCCTTTGCAGAAGGGCTGCCCCCTTCACAAACGTGAGTGACAGCCGCTCCAGCAGCCGCAGGAGTGCATGCCCAGCCAGTTATCCATCAACTCAAGAGGGTCACGTGTGGCTTTTTCCCCTCCAAGAACCTGAACATCACCTTTCTGCCCCCTCTGACTGAAGGTGACCCAGCACTCCCAGCTGAAGGGAACTGGGAACTTCTGAGCCCCTCCCTCTCCACCTAGTGAATGGGGCCACACAGGGCCCCCACTTGGAAGACTGTGAGGTCACCAGATTGGCCATCTTAGAGCTGCATCCTGTCAGTCAAGCAACTTAGCCCCTCCGAACCATAAGATGGGTGTAACAATATCTATTTACCATGTAGAAACTTAGCATGATCTTTTTTCAGTTTGAGCCAAGATTTTAAATCAGGAGATTTCATATAAACAATTTCATTCTCCAGCTTCTCAGGAATAATCTAAAACTCTGCCACCATGCCATCATCACTGGGCCTACATTCTCACCAGCAGGATTGGCTGGAGCCAAGTAACTGCCTTAAGCAGGCAGTGGTCTTCCCACCTTGCCACAGTCCCCACCACTCCCTATCATTTTTACGTCAGACCAACTTTGCTCACTTATACTCCTGGCCTAATCCCAGCAGGCGCTGAGGTTTGCCGCCCCTGGGTCAGCGTTTTGACTACATGGTCCTCAGAGCTCCATCCAGATCTTTATCCCAGGATCCACTCTCACTAAACCTACAGCAACACCCCATTCCATGTAGGGAGCGATCGCAGCCTCCCCCCGTCTCCTCCACCGCTTTAGCCACCATGGCACTGAGGACCTGGGAACACCCTCCCCAGCCAGGCACCCGAGTGACCTCTCAGCCCTCAAATGTCCTCACTGCCCTCTAAGGGGTATCGGCCTTAAACAGTTCACAGGGCCCCACAAGGAGTTTAGTTTGAAAATGGCTCCATCACGGTCTCTGGGCTACTTGACTGGAGCGCCCAGCTGCCGTCTCCAACGTTCCTTCGACAAATACCCATTGAGCATCTGCTATGCGAAGCAGCAAACTGCGGCCCTCAGGCCAAGCCCAGCCCTCCTCCTGTTTGTGTTCAACCCACGAGCTATGAATGGTTTTTACAGTTTTAAACGGTTGGGAAGAAAATCAAAGTAAGGATCGTATTTTCTAACACAGAGAAATTATATGAAATTAAAAATGTTGGTGTCCATAAATAAAGTTCCATTCGGGACACAGCCACGCCCACTCATTCGAGGACTGTCTGCGTCCGCTTTCACACTCAGAGCAGGGCAGCTGCAACAGAGACGTGCACAGCACGCGCCCTGCTCTGCACAGTCCGGGCCCTGTTCTGGGTGTTGACTTCCCACTGTTCTGACTTCCTGGGGCTGTTGTAACAAAGTACTGGAAACTGGGGGGCTCAAAACAACAAAGGTGTGTTCTCTCACGGTTCTAGAGGCCAGAAGTCTGAGATTGAGGCGTCAATGGCTGGGCCACGCCCCATCCCCAGGCTTCAGGGGAGGGTCCTTCCTTGCCTCCTCCAGCTTTGGGTTGTCATCGGTGTCCCTGTGGCTGCGTCGCTCCTATCTCTGCTCCCAGCTTTTCCTCTGTGTGTCTTAGAAGGACACTTGTCATTGGATTTAGGGCTCACTAGATAACCCAGGATGGCCTCATCTCTAGATCCTTAATTTAATTAGATCTGCAAAGACTCTTTTTCCAAACAAGGTTGCAGTCACAGGGTGTGGGACATAGACGTAGCTTTTTTTTCTTGGGTGGCAGGGAGGCACCATTCAACCCACTACAAGTGGTTTCTTGCCTTCTAGAAGCTTCCACTCTTTCAAAGAGAGACTAATGACAACCCAACCCCCACACACACACACATTCGAAAATTTATGAAAGAAATATAACAAGTCCGGTGTTGATAAGAGCTGTGAAGGAAACGAAAGCTGGGCGAGGACGCTGTTCCCGAGGAGGCTGAGCAGGGACCACGGGAAGTAGGCAGTGAGCCACGCAGACATGGGGACAGGGCACGGCAAGTGCAGAGGTGCACAGAGGAGGAGTGGGGACACGTGAAGAGCAGCAAGGGGTCACCATGTGGCTCGAGGAGAGTGAGCAAGACAAGGAGAGAAGAATGATTATAATTTGGGGTACCGTCAGCTAGGGGGCTACTCTGTTCCCCTTCACCACGTGAGAAGGAATAATTCCCATTGTGGTTCTTTTCTATTCTGGTGCTTAATGCAGGCGACCTCAGTTCCCGCAGAGCCCTAACTTGGAACTGTTAAGATTATCCTCTTCCCCCCTATTATTTTGGTAAATAAGCCGTGGCAATGGGTGAGGTCACTTAGCCAGGAGGTGGTAGAGCTGAGATCCAAAGCTATTTCCAGATCCCCAAACCTCAGGCACTTCCCAGAGCCTTTCTTAAAACAGAAGGAAAAGGGAGTATGTTGGGTTACACGGAATTAAGCCTCGCCCAGACTGCAGAGCAAATGAGCTCCTCCAACAGCAGAAGGCTCTGGCTGCTGGTCCTGCTTCGACTTCCAGGTCAATTATCACAGAAAACAGTCTTCACAAGCGAGCTCCAGTGGACGATGGGCAGATCTGTTGGGTGCAATCGTGCCAGCAGACACTCTGAGCCACCGCCTTGCCTGGTCCCCGTGGGAGGCTGGAGAGGCAAGAGAGAGTTCAGGCTGCACCAGTTTGGGGTGGGGGCACAGTGGCCCCAGCAAGGGCTGCTGAAGGGCTGGAGCAGCCCTGCCCTGGGCCGTGTCGAGGGTGGGGAAGCACCAGTTGGTGCTGCTGTTGATTTTCCATGACTGTTTGAAATCCATGTCAAAATAATACATGGACATATTTAATAATCAAATAGTACCTCATACTACTCTCCGCTCTCCCTCTAAATTCGAACCACTTAGGCCTTCCTTTTGTTCTCTAACACACCCAGCTGATTCCTGCCTCAGGGCCTTTGCACTGCTGCTCCTCCTGCCTGTTGTCTCATCCAGTCCCAGCTCCAGATCGCCTCCTCAGAGACCCCCTGAGTATTCACCCAAAGGTAGCCACTCTTGGGACTGTGCATGTGTCCCATCACCAACATGGTCTCCACTTGGCACAATCCAAAATGGCCATGTTTAGGTTGTTCCTTCGCTGTCTGTTCCGTCTCCTGTGCTGGAATGCCAGCTACATAAGGGCAAGACCAGGCCTGTCCTGCTCACTGTGGAGTCTGTGTGCCTAGAGCAGAGCCTGAAATGAAGTCAATTGTTACTGAATGTTTGCTAAAGAGAGAAATGAAGAAGGGAGAGAAGGAAAGACAGGCAGACAGCGGCCCTTGCCCACCTCTTTTTTCCTCTGCGTCTAGTGAATAGAGCCCCATCTTCACCCACGAATCTGACATAAATATAGCAACTACTTTTTGGGGGGATTGGGAACAAGTAGGAGAGGAACCCCAAAGAGCTTTTTCCAGAAGCCCAGGCTCTTCTCAGCCCAGGCTCCGTGAGGTGGCCAGAGAGGGCTGCTCACCCACCCGCCCAGCTGAGATTCTCTTCTTCAGGATGTGACAGGACACAGTGACCAATAGCAAGGGTGCCAATGCCAGACACATCTGTGTTGGGATTCTGGATCTATCACATATGACCTTCAGCAGGTCACTTAACACTGCTGACCCTCAGTCTCATCTGTAAAGCGGGCACCCCCAGTGGGCATCTCACTTTTGCAGAGGAGATTAAGATAATATTCAGGTAACAGACCACCCAGTAGGGTTGTTTTCCTGTTTTGTCCCTGCTTGGCAGCAAAGGTCCAAATCTGACGAGTACCCCACATTCTAAAGAGAGGGAGGTTCTGTGAGAATCGCATGGACGGACTAGGGAGGCCTCCAAAGAAGGGGAACTGGCCTCTTCTTTGCCAGCTGGGAGCCAGCTGAGCTGGAGACACCACAGGCCCACACTGACACTCCTGTGAGAGATAGCCATGGGCAGAGAGCGAGCTTCCTTGGAGCCTGAGAGGTGAGAAGTGATGGAGGGGTGAAGAGTCTGGGCCGATAGTACTCGACAGCATGGTGCTTGGCTGCTGGAGTTGGGGTATACTTGGGAACCAGGGCACCGGTGGCATTTCTGGCCTAGAGACTTCTGAAGGTGGGAGGCCCACTGCAGGGACCCAGGATCACAGATGACCTTGATCTGAGGGCCTGTGGTGGTGTGCACCTCGGGATGATCATATTTCTTCCCTGTGGCCCTCAGAGGAGGTCACAGGACTTCTCTGCGACCACAAAACCAAGACATGGTGGGCAGCCCTGACCTGGAGAAGGGACTGAGGACTGAGCCGTGGGGGGACCTGTTCAGTGCCACAGGGATCCCGGCTGAGGCTGGCCTCTGCTCCACGACTTATGTGGGACCTCGTCTTCAGTGGCCGCAATGCCTCCAACCCAGAGGAGCCAGTAAGTGGTAGAGGGATGAGGAAGGTATGGAAGAGCCTGACAGCAGCACCTGCACACCCACGGGGCACTGGGGCCCGGCCCTGACTTTTAGGGGCCAAAGAGAAGAGCCCTGAATTGAATCAAAGATTAAGATTTGAAAACGAGCACCTGAGCCTGCTACTGAAATGAGACCATTCTAGTGACAGAAAGCAACAGAAGCTGTGTATTCTGGCCCATCTGGCAATGAGGGATGGAGTGCAGCTGTGGGCAATTATGTGAATAATAAAAATAATAATGATGATAGCAGCTGACATATACAGTGCTTCCCGTGTGCCAGCCATAGCCTAATGCTTTTAGATTTAGTAACTTTTAATCTTTATGAGAACCCTATACTATTATTATTATTATATCTCCATTTTAAAGATGAGGAAACTGAGGCAGAGAGGATCAGAAACTTGCCCAAGGTCACACAGCAGGAAGCAAGGAGTCAGGACTTGACCCCAGGCAGCCGGAATTCCAAGTCTCTAGCTATGCTGTCTGCTTATTTTTTAAGAAATGAAACCAGATCATGGTTATACTCAGGTAAATTAAATGCCCCAATAAACTGATCAGTTAGTAGGTGCTCAAGAAATGTTAGCTCCCTAGCCTTTTCTTCCCACTGACCTGGGCTACCACGACCCACCCCTGCTGCCATGACAACCCCTCCCAGGGGCTCACAGAGTCAAGCCTGGATTTTAGGTTCTAACTCTGGCTCTAACTCTGGCTCTCACATCTGGCTGGTTCCTCACATTGTCCTCAGACTCCTAGGCATTGGACTTGGCTGTGATCAGAGAGGCTGTTGGCCATACATCTCGGGAAGGTCATGCATACTTTGCCTCCTCAAACAGTTTCTGCTCTCCTGGCATGTGTGTCCAAGTCACGAACTGTATCCCAAAAGTGGCAGGAGGAGGCCATAGGGAGGCCCAGGAAAGCCTCACTGACCACTAGCCCAAGGCGGAGCAGGGGTGCTCAGGAAGAGCAGACCTAAGATTGAGTTCCCGCTCGGCCCTGATGCTGGGCAAGGCTCGGGTCCTCTCTGAGCTTTCAACTGAACCCCTAGCCCCTGGCTGCCACTGACTGCCAGAAATCGGGCCTCCGGTGCTATGGGTTACAGCCTAATGAACCCCATATCAATAACAGCCCAAAGGACCACTGTTTATTGATACATCACTGCAACCTAGACTCAAAGCTGAATAGGCTTCAACAATCCTGGGAAGAACTCATACTAATTCCACTCATAGGTAAGGGCTAAGGAACTGAGCGCCTACGCGTTTTGCTTGAGGTCACACAGCTGGGCTGACTGACCTGTGCTTGGAAGCACAGGAGAGAAATCAGCCTACATATGAATGTAGCATCACTTTAAAATATTAAATGGAATTCTATGGCTTAGTATTGTATTTTGGGTTTTTCCCCCCATTTTTCCCCATTTTATTGAGGTATAATTTACTTAGTACTGTTAGGGGGCTTAGGTGGGGGGGATTGGCAACACTTTTTTCAGTGTTTAGGGTCTGGCCCTGCAGTTAGTAAGCAGTTAGTGTGTGAACTTGAGCCTAGATCCATCCGAGTCTGACTCTCATGACTCCCCAACCTCCTCAGCAAGGACAGACGGACTCTAACTTCTACCAGGCTCCACGACACCCATCCTCTGGCTGCCTCGCATGTCCAGAGGGGCTGGGGCTGGGAGAGAGAAGGCAGAGGGCGGGGTCCCCAGGAAGGCCCAGGCCAGCCCCCTAGCCCTGTTGCTCAACTGAATGGAAGGGAGTCCTAGGGATCAGAAGTACTGTGAGGCCATCTAGTGGGCATAGGTCGGTCACACATGCGGCTGCCCACCATCTAAATAGCCTTTGTGTCTGGGGGAAATTCTCTTGTTATGAGTCCATCTCTCTGGTGAAGAAGGCAATACTTATGTCCTTTGGCCATCAGATGCGCCCACATAGGATTCCAGTATTGGGGAGAGTAAAGCTGCTTCCTGAAGAAGGAGGCAGAGCATGCATGCTGGAAGACAGGGAGATTTTAGAGGCAGGTGGCAGGACGGGCCCGCGGTTGGAGTTCAGCCCCTCGTGGTAGACTGAGGCTTCCCTGAGCAGCCTGGTGTTCTCACCAAGTCCTGCCGGTCAGCTCCAAAGGGTAAGAGATGATTTGATATGGACATGAAGCGCCCCTTACTCGGCAGCCGGCATGAGGCTCTTGGCCCTTCGAGGATGTGAGTCCAGCATTGACCCCAAAACTCTACCCGTGGGTGGTTGGAAGAAGCTGGTGAGCAGAGAGGCCAGAGGGAGAAGAGGAAGACACAGCGTGAAGATGGGGGAGGGGACCCACACCTGTTACAACATCTGAGCCGCTGGAAAGAAGACTGACCAGGAAACACCAGACCCCTGGGGAGCCACACTGGTCGAGCTCTTGCTGGTGTCCACTGAGGCCTTCCTGTGGGCAGCAAGAACTGACCGGCAGGGCTAATGCCCACCTGTGCCCCAGCTCTGGCTCCACCCCATCTGACGTCACAGCCAGTTGCCAGTTCCCTTTCCATGGCCTCTCCAGAGCTACCTAGATCAATGGTACCTGGACCCCTGGGGGTGGCTGAGGGTAAACGGAAAGCCTACACCCCCAGGGCCTGCGGAATGGAGAGAGGCCACTGAGAGTCACCCAAGCCAGACGGGGAGGGGCCGGCCTGGTCCTCATGGTAAGGACAGAAAGCTGAGGCTCAAGGGTCGGGGGAGGACACCCCTGGCCTGCCTGGGACAACAGGCCCACAAAGGGGTGGGGAGAGGCTGCAGCACCCACCTCAGACTGGGAGGGCTGAGAAAGCGGGAGCTGCTCTACCACCCACTTCCCCGCAGTGACAGCACAGAGGCATCAAGCCCCCTCCCTCTGCTTTTCTACTCTGATAGAGAAGGTGGTTTCAGGTGCCAATGACAAGTTAATTAACATTTCACCTATGGTGTACTGGTGAGGACTGGTAAAGAAAGGCCAGGTGTTACAGGCTGGGGGTGTGGCCCGCAGGCGTACTTAGCCTCAGATACAGAATTGAGTCAATTTTGGATATTCAGTCTTGAGGGGACCATGACCATCTCATAGTGAGTGGTCTTTTGGTCTCAGGACCCAAAGTCCAAAACAAGGGCCAGATGTCCTTCTCCCAACCCCATAAAGACACATAAGCTGCCTCCCCTGAAAGCCATCTTGGAAAGAGGGACTAGGAGGAAAGGAGATCTCTTAAGACAGTTCCGATGGATAGTCTGACACATCCACCATGGATAGCCATGCAGGCTGCTCACTGTCCAAGGCCTGGCCGAAAGAGGAAGCGCAGGTATAAATCTTGCCCGCCCTCCTCCTGGCACAGAGCTATACCTGCTTGGAAAAAGAGGTGCCTTTTGAAATTCTCACAAAGCCTGTCTAACGTTTGAACTTTAAGTGAATATTTTACCCAGAAGAGCTGGTTTTAAATCTGGAGAGAATGGTTTCTGGTTAGCAAGCAAATTATTTTAGGACTTTTTTTTTTTTCAATTACAGTTGACATTCAATATTATTTTACATTAGTTTCAGGAGTACAACATAGTGGTTAGCCATTCATAATTTATGAAGTGATCCACCTGGTAAGTCTAGTACCCACCTGGCACCACACATAGTTATTACAATATTATTGACTCTATTCCCTTTGCTATACTTTGTATCCCCATGACTATTTTGTAACTACCAATTTGTTCTTCTTAATCCTTTTACCTTTTTCACCCATCCCCCGTCCCCCTCCCATCTGGAGTTTCTCTGAGTTCCTGTTTAGTTTGTTCGTTTGGTTTGTTCTTTAGATTCCACATATTAGTGAAATCATCTGGTACTTGTCTTTGTCTGACTTGTTTCACTTAGCTTAACACCCTATAGGCCCATCCATGTTGTCACAAATGGTAAGATTTCATTCTTTTTATGACTAATATTCCATTGTATATACATACCACTTCTTCTTTATCCAATCATCTATTGATAGGCACTTAGGTTGGTGGGCAAATATTTTTGGCAAATTTAAAAATATATATTTTTCCTGCCACCAGTTGTCCAGAGTAAAATGATATCAGTTATAGAAACACGTTTGTTTTGTGCACATCTGAGTCAGGTCACGGTATAGAGGACCACCCTACTACACACATGCATGCATACATGTGCACACGCACGCATGCACACACACACGCGCACACACACACACTAGCGTAACTATTATTACGGAAAGCACATGGCACAGTAGGACCCTCCCCTCCCTCTCTGGAGAGTAGGACTCATATGTTATCTATGCTTCATGCCTAGTCCTTGACCCAGTACCTGTCACGGAGGAGACCCTTGGTAAGCGATGGACTGAAAGGAGGAATAGGAGGGTGATGCACAGATCGCACACGTCTTTGAGCTGATGGCGGGTCACACATGCATTGTCATATTGAGGGAAACCTACACAGCTGGCCTTTAACCCCACAACTGCTGTCCACAGAATAACCCCAAGAAGCCTTGTACTGGGGCGGGCCAGAGTGCTGGAGCCTCCCCAAAGAGCAGCCTCACCTGAGTCACCTGCAAACTGATTTTGCAAACAGCTCTCAAAGCCCTCAGGAAAAGCAGAATCAACTAGGTGTGAAGCCTTTCTGTGCTCCAGGAAGGCCCACCCCTCACAGGCACTGGCTTCAGTCCCTGCCATGCCCTGAGAGGGAAAGGGACAGGACCAGCAGGCATGGCAAATCCCGTGAGCCCCAGACTTCAAGCTCTCAGCTTCCTGCTCCCCACAGCCAGCTCAGGCTCTGGTCTTCCTCCAGCAGCAATACCAACAAAGAGCCTCCACTCAGGTCTGTCGAGAAGCAGAAAACAACACATCTGCCACAGCACCCCTAGCAAGGAACGAAGCAGAATTTGGAATCCTACAGACCTGGCTGGAATTCCTGCTCTGCCACTTTCCAGCTGTGTGACCTTGGGCAAGCTCCATAACCCCTCTGGGCCTCACTGTCCTCCAGGTTCAATGGGAACAGTGAGAAAAGTCCTGTCTCTTTGACTTATCAGGTAAGAGCTTAGGAATGACTGCCACGAACACAAGAGGGACTTCCCAGGCCCCTTGGTGGACTGAGGTTTCCCCAGTGGCTGAGAGGAGGCTGACTCTGTGAGCCCAGGTACAACAGAAAGAATGTGGGCTCTAGAGCCACTCGGACCTGAAAGTGGACCCCAGCTTTGCTAGCAACTTGCTATGTGGCCCTGGGCAAGTCACTTCCTCTCTGAGTCTCAAACTCCTCATCTGTAAGCATTTGCTCTGAAGACAGGGGAACCCTAAGGAAGTGGGAACCCGCAGAAGGCCCAGCAGGCCTGCACCTGGGAGGCAGTGATGCTTCTCTCTTCCTACAGCAGGGATGCAGGAACCATTTCTGGAAATGCCACAATACAGGTGATTAACGTAATAAAAGCCCCCAGCGCTTCCTCAGGGCTCCTGCCCCCTTCCCTCCAGGCAGGCCGGGCACAGGAAGGTTGAGACGGGGAAGGCTGAGACGCCTCACACATCCTTCCTTCTGAGTCTGATTCACTCCTACTCCAGTGCTCTTCAGAGGCTGGAAGCAAGGTCGCCAACTGCCGGGAGCTCAGGGATCATCAACTCCTGTGGCACAGGGGAGAGGTGGGAAGGTGAGAGGCGGGCGGGGGCAGGTTGCAGCCTCTGGACTTCAGGCTCCATATCTGCATAATGGGGATTTGCCTTCCTCAGGGATCCAAGAACCACAACAAGTCTCTGACTTGGCTTCTCGACTCTGGCCTGAGCCCCACAGGCTAGCTCTGGACACCAACACAGGCCCGAGACAAGAGCCCGATCACTTCAATCACTTCCCACAATGTTCTAGAGGATGTTTCCACCTCACTGGCCCCTTGTGGCTTAGGCTGAAACAGCAGTAGGCAGCTGGGGTCTCCAGTGCCCCACTAAAAGGTGTGTATGTGTGCAGAGAGCAAGGGGCAGAACACTGCCACACAGGTAATGTGACCTTATTCCCCCTGAGTGGTGTGGGGATGGGTCTGCATATATAAATGTAAGGAAAGGCCTGGAAGACCACTACGGAGTCATTAAATGACAAGATTTTCATTTTCTTTTTGTCTTATCTACAAGGAACATGTATTATTTCTACAATAAAGAGGAGGGAGGGAAAGCTAAGCCTTTTTTCTTTAACATACCTGTTGACGAAATGCCCACCTATGTCAGGCCTAAGGAGCTTCTGGATGTTTCATTTAAAACACTTTCTACCCTCCGACCCCTCGACCCCAGGGCTGACCCTCGACTGACCGTTAAGTGCTCCCTATGCCCTTCGGAGTCCCTGGGGCCCAAGTCATCTTCTGGCTGGCACTACGAAGGGCTCTCAGCCTAGACCTGGGAGGCTGCATAACCCAAGTCTGCTATGACTCCACCACCCCACCAACTCCCAGGGCCTGAGCCAACTCACTAACATCGCTTTTTAAAGATGATTCCAATAATGCAGACAGGAAAGAGCGGAAAAGGGAGTCCTTGAGCTAAAGAAATCCTTCACTGAAGAGCCATTTACTCGAGTGATTTTCCCTAAGGAGCCCTAAAAGGTAAGGCCAGGCGTTCTGAGCAGATACGAAGGATGTGGCGTCGCTGTGTTAAAAATTAGTCAGAAGACACCTCAGTGTAACTCCAGGCTTCCTCTTGTGAGGAAAAACCCATTTGAACAAATCTGGAAAACCTTCACACACTCAAGATCTTTGGGGACCTGCTTCAGGCCAAGCCCTACACTGAGTGCTGGAGACAGAGACCAATCTCCTGCCTTCAGGAGGTTCTCATTTCAGTGGGGGACACCACAGGGGCCAATGACAAGAGCAGACACAGGTGCCGGGGGGCAACGAGGACGCCCCTCACTGTCAAGAGGAGTTCAGGAGAGCTGAGGAGGAGGAGGATTTGGAAGAAGACAGCTAGCTTAGTCTGGGAGGGTCAGGAAAGATCTCAGCTTTCCCCCAGAGCGGGTCCACAGACGACCCAAAGTGATCGAATCACACTCACCAAAAAGCTCACTGCACAGAAGAAAATATTGCCCATCATCTATGTGTCTGTCTGGGGGCCAGTTCAGAGCCGACTCCTCCCCAGGAGCCAGGCTGCTGCATCTGAAGTGGAAAGGAAATGCTGGGGCTGGCCGTCATCTCCCATCTTTGGTGACATGAAAAGCCTCGATGAGCCAGGCACTTTCTCTTCCAGGACCAGGAAGACCAGAAGTCCCTGTTGTCCCAGAACTATTGCTGATACTGTCTCTTTTTAACACATCCTGGTTTAGGGAAAAAATTATAGTCACTCTACTCATTTGCCCATCAAAGTTTCACAGCAACCTTAAAATGTCTCAGGCAACTCCCGCCTGCTCACCAGCCTTAAGATGCCATCACACTTGTCTTCGCCCTTTCTCCACCCACCTGCCCACTGTCTGATGATTGCTACCTGCTCCGAAGCCTCCCCTGATCCTCTGCCCTAGTTCTACAACCCTCTATTTACTTCTCGTACTCCCAACCCCCATCACAGTACTTAACACACACCACTCTGCAACCATCTTGTTTGCCTGTCTCCCCAGGAGTCTGTGAATTCCTTGCAGGCACAGGCTGTGTCTTTTATTAATCTCCAAATTCTTCACTTGCAGCCAGCACCTGGCTTTATAGAGGTATTCAACAAATAATGTTTGTTAAATTAATGGACCGCTATGGATCATAGTTCCTGTCAAGGCCCAAGGAGCCAACTAGAACTATCAGCTCCTTTCCTCTCCCTGGTCCCAGCACCCTGTAGAGATGTCACACTCAGGAATAGTATGTTGCTCAGAAGTGTCCAGGAGGCCTGGTCAGACCCCACCACTAACCAGCCAGGGGCCCTGAGCATCAGAGTCCTCCAGATCCACAAAACCAGGGGCTGATTTTGTCAGTGGTCTCAACAGAGCCTTTCAGCTCAGATATTTTGCAACTCTGAAATCTGTAACTTAGATCCATCTTCACATTAGAAACCAGGCCCCAGCAATAGCTACCACAAGCCTCAAAAACATGTGACTCCACAATTTCACCTCTAGGAATTGAACCTATGGAAATCACCGGAAAAACACCAAAAATTAGACACTGCAGTGCCATTTGTAATAAAGAAAAATTAAGCAAAGTATGGTATATCCTTACAATGGAACACCATCTGCCATTAAAAATCAGGTTTGAGTAGAATATTTAACATGAGAAAATGATCAAAACATGTTGAGTAAAAAGGAGACTATAAAACAACAGGAGCTCAATTTTACAAAAAAAAAGAAAAAAGAAAAATCATATGTATTTGCACATATAGAAAAATATGTAAAAAAAATTAACTCAAAAATATTAATCATGGGCAGTGGGATTAGACAAATTTATTTTCTGCATTTTTCACTTATTATTCTACATTTTATAGTCAGGAGAAAAATATGGCTATTAAAAGTTAACCCTCCATTGCATGAGGCCAGTGGAAAGCAGTGGAGGAAAATGCTGAAAATCGTGAAGATAAACGTTTCATTGGATCCTCTGGAAAATGTAACTGACATAAACCAATTGGAAAAGCAAGACATGGGCACTAGAATAGCCTCTTCACAGTCAAAGGCGGCAAGGAGAGCAGCCCACCTGGTTGAAAACCCCCTGCCATTCTTTCTCTAGCCCTTTCCTCAGATTGCAAAGACAATTTCTGGATTTCTCAATGGCCTGAGAACTCATCTAATTCCACCCAAGCTTCTTAAGTCCTGCTCTGTGCCAGGCCCTATGTGGAGCACTGCAGACAGAGGAATCAGATCAGAGATCTGTCTGACCTCCCTCCCAGAGGAGACCCTTTCTACAGGTTACCCAGCCTCTGCTTGCACACCACCAAGGACTGGGAGCTCACCACAACCCACGAACTGGGCCATGTCTATCAGTTTTAGCTCAAAATCTTCCATCCCAGCCCACCTTACTTCCCATAGCCTTTTCTCTACCATCCCAAGTCCTGCTTTGTATTCTGTCCAAGGGTAGGGCCCGCTGGTGACAAAACCCTCTCCATCTCCAGCCATTCAAAAAGCCCTTCCTTAATCTCAGGCATAGACGACACTCCTGGCCTTCTCTAGCAAGCAGGTGAGGTAGTATTTATAGCTCAAGAATAATTGCCTATTAATTCCTTTCTGCAGAAGAGCAACTGGAGTTTCAATTCTCTCCTCTCTGAACTCTGAAGTGGGACTATCTGCAACTGGGAGGCTGATTGACGCAAAGCAAGGGGCTGCATCTATCTCTTTCTCCAACCCCCCAAACCCAGCCCAGGATCCTACCCCCAACCCCACCACCACCACACCAAAGTGACTCTTACAAAGACCTCAGAAGTAGAAGCCATCAGCCCCCAACTCTCCTCCTCCCCAGTTCTACCAACATGCCCAGGACCACCCTCCCCCTTCAGGGAACACTCTCAAGTGAGCAAACCTCTTCCTGCTGGGTGTGGAGAACCTACCCCAGTCCTGTGCCATCATTGTGACAGCTAGCACAGGAGGAGCTGCTGATCGATCATCCAGAAACTTTGAGGACAAGTGTCATTTCCACCCACAATGACTGGGCAAGATCCCTGCCCTGACACACCAATAAGCCCTCGGTCTCACCCACTCCTCACCCCTCACACAGCTACACCCTCCCTCCCCTCTCCAACCACTATTCTCAGTCCATCAAAAAATAGCCACCTCCCTTCGGTCCACTGAGGGACAGTGCCCAGCTGGGCATCTTGGGGAGGGACCCACTCTCTGAGAGGTGGAAGAGTGGAAACCCACAGTTTGAGGAGGATGGGCACGCCCCTGACTCCACGCTCACCTCCACCACTAGGTTGTGAGATCAAGATCCCCTCACTCTTTAAATATGAGAAATGGGGACCCTGTGTCTTCACACAGCTTAAAGACGTTGTCTAGAAGAGGGTGGGATGCAGGCAGACCCCACACAGGCTGGTCCTCCTCTGATGCTCTCCCGGGGCACAGACATGGGCCTCATCCCTCATTTCCCTGTCCCCGCACCAGGACGGTCCCCTCACCTGGATGCTGGCCCTGAGGAGGCTGAGTAGAAAGAAGCTCCCTAACCAGCATTTATATAACAACATAAGCATTTTATTTTTTCATTAAGCTTCTTAGTTTCTTAATATCACAATGGAATGATGAGAAAACCAAAAAAAAAAAACAAAAACAAAAACAAAACGAGAAAAAACCATGAGTCTGCAAATCTCTAACAAAGAGAGCAGAGACTTCAAGGCAACTGGAGGGCTGGAGGGAGGCTTGAGAGAAGTGCCAAAATAGTTCCGACATCATGTCTGTCTCTCCTGAGCCGGCTGGGCCGGGGAGCGGTAGGGAGGTGGAATGGTGAGAAGGTGGCACTGTCATAAGCTGTCCTTGGCGTTTCTGTCTCATGACTGATATACGCATGATCTGCATGGACCACCCCAGAGGATTTCCCGGTGCCTCCTTGGTACCTGGCCACATGGCCCTCCACCTGCCCAACGCCCTGGGCACTCCAGCCAGTGCTAAGACACACCCTGAAGCCAGTTCTGCTGGGTGGGCAGCAGGAGAGGAGAGTGGAGGAGGGGCAGAGGGCAGGCAACACGGCTCAGGGTGTGGTGAGAATCCAAGGAGTAGCCAAGACTTGTCTGGGAGACATCTGTGGCGGAAGGCGAGGTGGTGCAGGTGGCAGCGGCAGGAGTTCGTGTCCCTTAGGAGGTAAGCAGGCCACGCCTAGAGCTTCACAGTGCCAGGGGGCAGACTGTCATTGCAGAGTCTGTAGTAACGCAGGTCGTTGACCAGCCTGTGCACATTCTGGGTGAACGAGGGCAGGTCCTGGAAGGCAGGGACACAGCTGCAGCCTGGCCGCACCCAGCACCCCAAGTCACCCACCTACCCACCACCGCCTCCGGCCCAGAGTGTGCTCCAGAGCCCTGTGAACATTTTACATAACTAGCCATTTCCACTCCTTCGCACACCAGGCGTGAGCGTGAGCAAAGGCCCTGTGGCGGGAAGAGCAGCAATCAGCTTCTCCCCGGCGCACAACCCTGGGCCAGGCTCCGGCCCAGGGTCTCAGACACTCGCTCCTGCCATCCTCGTCACAAGGCTGTGGGACAGGTCCTCTTAGCACCACCATTTGAAGGATGAAAATGGTGAATCACAGAGAGATGACAAGACAGGAAGCGGGGACACTGGCATGGCTGCCAGTGCTCACCTCTCTTTTGACACAGCCAGCTGGGCCGCGTCCAGACTCCTCCACCCAGGGCCCAGGCAGGCCATGCTCTTCAAAAGTCACACACTGGCCAGTGCTCACATGCATCCAACACCTGGCCTACAAGGCCACAGACTACACACAGAGAGGGCCCCCCAAACTCCGCCAAGCAATACTAAGAGACCGTCAAGGTCTGCATCCTCATCTTTAGTTTGGGATTACTGAATGCCAAACTGTGGGTCCGAACACAGAGTAACACATGGATCAGTTCCCTGCCTGGCTAGTGGAGCCAACACGATCCCTCCTGAAACCTGGGTGATAGGACAAGGCTCAGAAAACAGATGAAGACACTCCCAGCCCTCCGCCCCACCGACTAGCTGGCTAACCGCTCCTCAGACTGCGGCACGAGGCCCACCTCTGCCAACGGGGCACCTGGGAAACCTGTTCCCTCCAGGCCCTAGCCAGAGGGTCAGTGCCTCCGCTCCGACCTCTCACAGCGTCCTGGCCCACCCTGCTTGTGACAGTATGTGCAGGCTCTGGAGCCAGGATACCCAGCTCTGACTCCTGCTTCCTGGCTCTGCCATTCCCAAGTTCTAGAATTGTCGACCTTCCTGAGCCTGGGTTCATTTGAGAACTAAGGTTAACAACAGGACTTTGGAAAGCCCAGTGTGGTCCACAGAGGGCGCTGTTGCTTGTTCTCCCATCAAGACTCCTTGAAGACAGAGACTGGTGGTGTCCCAACACCTGGCCAGGTACCTGAGAGGCAGCGAGCTTCAAATACACAGTGAATGAAGGCACTGATTCCTTTACTTCATCCTCAAGAAATCAAATCAAAGGATGTCTTTTAAATCAGTGGCTCCCAAATGCCAAATCTGAATTTCCTGGTGGATGGAGCACATGAATACGTTCCCATACTTTTAACAAGCATCCCAGGTGCTCTGGATGCATGACTAGATTTGAAAACCACTGCTTAAAATCAAGAATTGACTGAGATCAAACGACATCAGTAATGACATCAGTAGAAACTGATGATTAAATATTAAGATTTGGCCTCTAGGAAAAGGAAGGGAAAATACCCAAGTGGCTGAAGTGAACTTCAAGAAGCTCAAGAGAGAACAAGGTTATTGCCAAGGAAAGAAAGATTCTAAGACAAAGAAAAACAGGAACTGAGTCTAAGAAAAAACAGTCCTGACATATCACAGCCAAGACAAGCAAGGAGGAAGTAGTTTGCTCCAGCAAAAGCAACGTGTAAATCTGAAGACTGAAGTGAAACTGTGGACAGGCTGCAAGCACAGGAATCAAGCCAGGAACACCAAGAGGATGTGAGCAAAAGAGACTCCATTTTATCAAGTGTGAAGTGGTGAAGAGATGAAAATTACTTTTCCCATAGCAAAAGTTCCAGGGAAAGCTGGCCAGCAAGCGGCAGAAACTGAACAGCTGAGACAGGAAGGAGGAGGGAGGCAAGGGCCCAGATACACCAGCAATGATGGCTCCATGTGCATCCACAACTGTCACCACCCCGACTCCCACCCAAGGTGCTGCACAGGTGGGAACAGCCCATCAGACCTTCCCCGGGTCTGGGAAGAGCAAGGGTCCCGTCTCTGAGCCTGAGGACCCAGAGAGCAGCTCCTAAACACCAATCTTCTCAGCCTATCTGTAAGCTCAGGCTATACTGGCTCACGACCCATAAGGAAATAGTGCTGGGCAGTGGTCAGAAGTGTGCGCAACGGTAGTAACTACCAAGAAGCCGAGACAAAGCAGCTGGACTGCTGAGGCCAAATCTGGGGCCCAGCAGGTAAGATGAAGAACACAGGTGCTGCTGAAGCCTAAACTGAGGCAAGCCCGTACCCTTCAATCCAGCCATAGCACTGAGTCATCCAGGTACTGCACTAGCTACCTCAGAGCCACCAGGGTTACAAAGCACACTCCGAGGCAGCCTGCCCCCTCCTCGCTGAACAGGTGCCAGGCCTGACAGCCCATGCCCACCCTCCCTTCAGCCTGGTCTCTCTCTCCTCACCCGATCCATCTTGAAATTCCGCCCCAGCACGTTTTTCTGGTTGGCATCCACGCCATCACAGCTGGTCAGGAATTCAGGGAGAAAGGCTGCAAAGAAGCCATCAAAGTCCACAGAGGCCATGTTGTAAATGGCGATGCCGATCTCTTCCTGCAGAAGGTCATGGGACTTGTGAACCAGGACCTGCAGCAGCACGTTCACAAACTGAAACAGCATGGTGGTCCGGAAGATCTTCTGCAGACAAAGAGCCCAGGGTAAGAGATGGCTGTGGCTCACTCCGGACCTGTCCAGGTCCCAGCCTACCTCATGCTCCCCGCTACTGACCTGAGAAGGGTGGGACTCAGCCCGAGCCTCTGACACCTCCGACGAAGGAACCTTTCTGAGAGACGGGCACTTACCTTGTGGTACAGCTTCTGCTTGGTGTTGAGAGTCTCCAAGTAGAAGAGATTTTGTTTAAATAGGTGGATGTCAGGCTGAAGAAAGGACTGTCCAAAAGCCTGGCCAAGGAAATAAGACCACCATTCTATAAGCAGCTTTTAAACATCCTCAGACAAAGCCTTTCTGCACATCCCACCGTGCCAGAAGAACTGATACTCCGCAAGTGGCTCCTTATGCCAACAGTGGGGCGAGGGGGTCACCTGCCTCAAGTCTTTTGGCCCATCTGGTCAGATCTTTGGAATGCTTCTAAGCCCTCTCCACTGGGCCTCACTTCTTCTTTTGGTCTCATCCTGCACCTTTTGTAATAAAACTCTAGACCCCTTCATAGGACTTATCTTTGAAATAGGAAGCTAACAGCAGTAGTCAAGTACGTCATCCTGCCCTGGAGCCAACCACTTGTACTCCATGAGCCACCCTCTCCCTGGCATCCCACAATCCCTTAGAGGCTCCTTTACGACTGACTGCCTCTGCCTTGGGGTTAAGCAACAGCAAATTTTTAAACTGCTTTGCAATTCCTGAGCTATAAAAGTTATTAGTTCAAAGGAAAAAACAACTCTCCCCCAAAAAAGACCCACAAAGGGTCCTGCTCCAATAGTGTGGGAAGAGTGGGATAGGCCACTGAAATGCAAGCCCAGTGGGGTACAGGACACCTCCCTAGAATAAGCTAGCGACTGCTTTGTCATTCTGTCCCTGGGCTCCTAAGCTCAAGAAGGGTCTTGTAACCCCTGCTGCAGTGATGGGAATCTCCATGATGCCCAATGGTTTTCATTCATTTATTTTTTTAAAGTTACATTTATGAAATATAACAGAGTAAAATGCAAGCTTTTGAGGTTCACCATTATATAATCCTGAACACATCCAACCATCTAAGCACCCTCATCAAGACACAGGACACCACCAGCTCCTCAGAAAGTTCCCTCAGGCCCCATGTGTAGGCAGTCCTCCCCCGACCCCTGGACAACCACTGCTCGTTTCCTGTCCTTCTAGCTGTGCCTTCCAGAAGGCCACATAATGGAATACGTAGTATGCAGCCTTTTGGATCTGGCGTCTTTCGCCTACCATGATGTATCTGGGAGTCAATGCTGTCATCTGTATAATCATACATGCCTTTTTATTGAGTAGCAGGCCCTTACATGCATGTAGCAAAATGGTTTACCCATTTACCAGCTGATGGACGTTTGGAATGTTTCTAGCTTTGGCTATTATGAAAAAAAATAACTATAAACATCTGTGTACAGGTTATATGAATACATGTTTTCAGGCACCTTAAATTATTTAGAAGTGGAATTGCTAGGTCATATAATAAATACATGTTTAACTTTATCAGAAATTGCCAAACTATGAAATTGTTTTCCAAAGTGGCTTTTACCAGTGCTGAGTATGGGACCAGGAATCAGTCTGCCAAAGAAGTCTTAAAAGCAAGGACAGAGTCTAAGAGGGAGGCAGGAAGAGACAAACACCTAATACTCTAAACTCAAGCCCACACGGAGCGCTGGAGGTAGGAGCGCAGCAAAGTGACTGCAGAGACCAGAGGCAGGGCATGTGCTTTTCCAGAGGGAGTGTGTGCACGCAGGCATGCGTGTGCGTGCGTGCGTGTGTGCGTGGGGGCGGGGGCGCTGAAGGGAAGGATGGTAGACTCCCTCTTGCTTCTGCGTGAGGAAAAGCATGCACTGGGAAAAAAAGAAAAAGAAAAAAGAAAACCTACTTCACCCGGACTTGGAACACAAAATTTATACAACTGAGAGCTAAACAAGGAGAACACCTGAAAGCAGACACAAATCAGCCCGGCCATCCTGACAAGAGGCGGCCACCCCAGTCTTCCACAGCCAGGTGAGGTCAGCCCCCGAGAGCTCACTCTCTACGGTATAACGGTCACACTAGATCTGAAAGGGAATACTGCCTCACAGGGTGGTGCTTCTTCCAACATAGTACTAGCCAGAATTATCTTTTAAAGATGCAGATCACTGGGCCCCACCCTGAGAGACTTCTATTCAGTTAGCTCCAATTAATGAGGGCCCCAGGTGATTCTCATGCAGTCTCCTTACACGTGGGAAAACACTGCTATAAGGCAAAGGGAACTGATATTTCTCCAGCATCTACCTGTGCTAGGTACTCTTTATGCTACTCATTTAACCGCACAACAAGCCCATGAAATAGGCAGTATTATCCCAACTCTACAGATGAAGAGACTTAGGTTCCAAGAAGCTAATTAACTTCAGAAGTACTAAGAGGTAGAGCTGAGCTTCAGATCCAAAGCTGCAGGGCTTCAGAGACTGTACTTATTGCAGTGGCCACCTCAGAGGAAGTGGGACTATGTGGCACAGAAGTAAAGCAAGGGACAGAGACAGTAAATAGACCCAAGCTGTGCCCAAAGGAAGCCTGTCTGCTCTTTGATCGCAGGGCAGCCTCACCAGCTCTGCCATGTTACCTGCATGATGGCACTGAACTGAGGCTCATTCTCCATCTGCTCCTCGGCAATCCCTCTCTGGACACTGGCCAGGACAGTAGACTTGAAGAAGAACCTCCAGTTGTGATGGAGCGTCCGAAAAAGGAGCTCAAACAGCTCGGCCTTCACGTCAGGGGAGGGGCGCTGTGGAGACACACATAGACGCTCAAACCTTCCCTTCCTGTGGCTAAGGGAGCCACTCACAGCCTGGGCCTAAGAGATGCCTGGCAACAGCAAGCTGAATGTGAGCCTCCCACCCACACTCCTGTCCTATAAAGCCCCGCTGAGTGAGCAGTTCAAACCAGGACTCAGCGGAGACAGGGCCACATCTGAGACAGAACGCCTGGGTCAGTACCAAAGGCCCTTTTCCCTAATGGAAGCACTCAGCTTCTCAAGCTAAGAAAAGGCCACTAAATGGAAGAACAATTAGGAATATGGATTTCTATTCAGAAAGCAGCTGATCTGATCTGTCACATCATCTTGCTTGTGTTGCTCCTTTTCCCAGAATAAACAATGCTGTCCAGCTAACCTGCTGATCTTGTGCAACCTCAAAAGCTGAAGACAAATAAGAAGCCATAAAGCAGATCTGCCCTTTATAGTAAAGGAGTATAAAGAGCACTTAGGAACCACAAAAAGAAGCATCAGAGGACCTCCGGGGGGAGGCAGTGCGCAGCGCTCTCTGAGCCTGTCTCTTCTTTCACTGGCAGCGGGGATTCTGGGATGAGGAGAGGAGAGGGAAGCAGGCTCAGCAATATTTTCCAATTTAACCCAAAATCTCTAAGTCACTAGAGTGTGTGACAGGTCACATTATTCCAGATGTCTCTGTAGATTCAACATTATAAGGCCCAGATATATTTAATTCAACCTGATTAAGATGAAATTGAGACCTGAAAGCACGAGCTGCTGTGACAGAATCCTTACAGGGCCCAAATGTGTTTAATGATTCAAAACAACTGGATTCATTTAAGCCTTAGTTTGGGCTGTTAAAAAGGTTAGCTCTTATTTACATAACTATTATAGAAAATTTAGTTAAATCTATACTTATTCTAGATCTTGTCATGAGAGCATCTGTCTGTCTTCTAAGAAGAACAAAGAGCTTTCCTACATAACAAAGAAAGCTTTAAATCCTTCCGAGAACTTGCTTTGTATCCTTGAGATCATGAACGACCTCAATAGGACATCTGTTATAATGTTTGCTGTAGAAAACCATATATTCACATAATGTCATAAACTGTTCGCCATGGGAAATTGGTCTTATTTACCGACCAACTTTGTGACAATTAACCTGCCATGCTTACACTAGACTAGTTCTCATTAACTCAACAAAAATAAAAATACTGTACCAAGCTAAAGGCATTCTTTCTTGGAAAAAAAATTATTTTATAAGAAAAATAAAATAACAAATTAGCTTTAAAACACAATCCATTTTCTTTGATATCTCATTCCCTCCCCAATCAGATGAGAAGCAGCACAGGGGACCGCCCCAGCCCCAGCCCCTCATACCTCAGCGATGATGGGATACACCTGCTCCATGCACAGGGCGATGATGCTAGGGAGGAAGGGCTTGAACACCTGGCCAGGTTCCTGGACCACCACCTGCAGGATCTTTAGGAACTTCTCAACCACCCGACAGCCAGTGCTGCCTTCATGGAGAATGCTCTCGGCCAACTGTTCTCTGCAGACGAGAGAAACTACACAATAACCAAGGATATGTGTCTCTGAGACCAGCATGAAAACGAACACTGTGGCAACTGAAGAAAAGGAGCAAAAAGTCCCACACTTGCAGCCAGGTCCCACTACTTCTCACCTGAAATCTGAAAACCATGGACAGCAAGTGTGTGGTTACCTGGTAAACATATTGAGGAAAGTCTGTATGATCTGTTCAGTGAAAGGCACACCCATCTGTACTCTAAGGCCTCGAAACAAAGTGAGGAAGAAGCTCAGCATCTCATCTGTCACATCTAAACAAAGGGGTAAAGCAAATGATCAGAGGCATGCACACAGGGATAAACAGAATCCCGTGTTTGATGGACTTCCTCTTGCAATCTGCACTATCATGTCTCTCTAAGGCTTCCTGCTGGAAGAAATTTCCTCCAACACCATCAGAGCCAGCGATGAAAAGTGGAAAATGATTAAGGACATGCTGAGAAAACAGCTCTGATACAGCGATGGCTCACTATAGGAAATGAAGCCTCTCTCATTGCCCCGTATTAGCAATGTTCAGGGTTTTATGTGCACATGAGGGAACTTTTCAATTGGGTCAACACCTGAGCGCTTTAGCCACTTCTCTGTGTGACCAATAACCCCTGCAGTTGGGATTAAGTCAGAGGTTAAGTGGCTAAAAGTGGATAATCAAGGTGGATTCAGGTTGCACAGCCTGGTCCATTAAATGCATTAATTACAAAAAATACTGGTTACATTTAATGCAGTCCCACTTCCAGATCTAAGCAATCATCCCGTACAGTATATTTTGGCTCTAACCACACAAACTCTGCTTACAAGAGTCAATCACTGAATTTTTGCTGACTGAGAAGCCCCCAGTATTTCTCTCATAAGACTACTACTGTAAATGCTCTCATGAGAGCCAGGCACATACATCCAGAAAGCTAGAGAGCCTTTATCAGTGACAGTGACAGAGAAGGGAGAGGGGAACCATCTCAACAAAACCCATCTTGACATGTAAGTAAATAAGTAGCATTTATCAAAAAAAAAGTTCTCTTTCCTCTCTTAAATAATGCCCCCATTACTCCCGTCCATAAATGTTACAAACTAGAAGGCAAAGTCTTAAAAATAAAAGTGAGGCAAGAGGTCTCAAATGACTCGGTGCCACCTGACATAGTGTGAGGCCCATATGAAGGCTCCATGGGGCCTCAGCCCCAGACTCCCCAAATAAACCTCACTGCCCTCTACCTTCAATGTCAAGGCCTGCACTGCCAATTTGCTCTACAGAGAGCTAAACAGTTACTCTGGCCCTTGTCAGCACCATCCACCAGTGAGGTTTGTGGCCAGCTCCTACCTGACTGATGAATAAAAGCTGGAAAGAGGGCCAAGGAGACCTGAACAGATTCCTGCAGCGAATGGTAGCAGATCTGTCGGGACTTGGTGGATTCCCCAGAGATATTCTCCACGATATCTTCTAAGACACTAAGTGTCTGATGGATAATCACTTTTGCTGCAAATCAAGATTAAGTTTCAGGTTATGACTTGTCTGAGGATAAAGCAGAATAAGAAGGAACACAAAGGAAGGGGAAGAAATTTGTAAAGGTATTCAGATGACAATAACACAGATGTCTTGCTAAAGAAATTCACAGTCTCTCTTGACTGAGTTCTCTTTATCTCAATCTCTCTATCTATCCTTTTCTTTTTCTCCTTTTTAATGTCAAGACTCCAGTTACCTGCTCAGTTTTTTCTATTCTCTCTATTCTGCTTCTATCAACCAGAAACAAGTCCACAGAGAGGAAACATTGCCTTGGACTTAAACAAGACTCTAAAATGGAGTGATGAGAAAATAAGTGTCACATGCAGATCAAACACTCTCCTTCAACTCCAAATATGACTCTAGCCTAGTGATCTAGAAAACCTCCCTTAAAATGGTGCTGGGAAGCCCTAATGGGGAACTCTCACACACATACCTCTTGTTGTAACCTATATAATCAGCATAAAGATAAAAATTATTTTGACAAGGGAGGTCATTTTTCAAATAGTAATTTCATCTCCTGCTTTTAAGAAAAAGATCCCTTCCTATCCCAGCAACAATGAACTAATCACCGTTTGCAGTCAGTGAGAAACTGCCAATCTTAAACTCTTGTTCTCCTTCAATGAACTTCAGTGCAAAACAATCCTCCCCAGTTCCCTCCTAAAACTTAAAAGATGTCTTTCCCTTTGTCTCTTCAGACTTGCCTGTAGCTTGCTATAGTTTGCTTGTTCCAAATTGCAATTCTCTGCTATTCCTGAATAAACCCATTTTACTGGTAAAATAACTAGCTATTTTATTTTTGAGGTTGACATTATGTGGTGTCAAAAGTGGGATCCGAAGGAAACAAACCCCAGAGGAACTAATGGGCCCCTGGAACTGTATGAAGTACCCACTTGAGTCTTTTGTGCTCTCCACTTCCATGAGTCGTCTCTTTCCTGTCTGATGCCAAACTTCCTCCCTTTGGTTGAGCTCCCCACTTTATCTGGGATCTTTTTGAAGGTTTCACCCTTTCTGTTTTTATGAGGACATTGCCCTTCCTGGTGAGTACTCTTTCTGTTTGGAATTATAATGGTAATGCTGAGGAAACTTTGTTTTAAGTAAGTCCACATTAAGAGACGCACTTAAAAGAGAGAATTCCAAAACTCTCTGAGACAATGAAATGCATTCTTTGGTTGGTATGCAGAAGCATCTAAAAGACAAAATAATTCCAAAAAGAGTTCTAAAAAGGCTGTTTACAGCATGCAAATAAAAAATATATATATCTTTAATATAAAACTATGGCCATCTGAGCAGGTAACCTTAACTTACTCTATTTGCCATAAATATAATTTGGATCCAACTATTCTTTTGAGTTTTTTATGCCTGAGTCATGGCTAATGTTTTTTAAAATGTCTGTTTGCCTACGTATGTACATGATATTTTTCTACCTCCAAATGCTATTATCAAAATTGTTTTGTAAAGAGGTCTATTTAATAGGCTCTAAAAAATTAAGCATTTACACAAATTATGTATACTCTCAGAAATGTAACAGAAACCAATCCAAATAAATTTCAAGGAAAGTATTCAATATTAACATTAGTTCCAGGTTGTTGGTTTAATTAAAACAGCCATGTCTTTAGAATTACTATCATAATATTTTCATTTTACCTAGGTTTACTGAAAATCAAATAAGTTGATATTATCTTGGTTACAAAATTTATCACCAAGGAAAATAAGATGATGGTTAGCTGTCTAATGTCTAATGAAAGCATAATTGTTAAAAATAAGTAATTTAAATAAATGCAAATAAAATCAAAGTTTATACTAAGTTAAACTATAACAGACATTTATTGAATATCTAAATCATTTCCAAATAAGATAAACATTAAATGCTAAACATAAGTTTAACCACTTTAGGCATTTTAATTTTCATTTTTTAAAAAAGTTTATTAGGATAAATATACTTACAAAAATTTTGAAATGTATAAGTTTGCTAATCTACTACTGGATGCTAATATACGATGAACAGCTCACAACTGCCTGCTTTCTAGTTTTCACTGGAAAGTAAAGATTATAAACAGTTTTAAAAGTTGGAAGAAGAGCTGCGAATGCAAAATGAACCAAAGAAAAAATATCAAAGCACTTTAGAAAAATAAGCATAAATTAATGTGCACAAACTATGAGCACTAGTGCTGAGAAGGCAAAACAGCAGGCACCCTCCCTTTTGGAAGATGAGCAATGGAACTCCCATGAGCATTTTCCCCTACTACAGACAGATTTACTGTAACTTGTTTTTCAAACTGTGATGACAGACCTCTGGTGAGTTACGATTAGAATTTACTTAAATAGAAAATATACATGTTATCTAAATTTGTCAATACTGACAAATGGACAATATATATCTTTAATTCTATCTGCAATGTATAGAACATAGATTTAATTATTTCTATGTAATAGAATTTTATAAAATGCAAAATACATGGCATATACTGAAAACAGGAAATACATGTCAATTTATTAAACTTTTATTTGTTACTTATATGGTTTTATATGTAGAGATATACGCTGGGCCATAACATACACTCTATTTCTTGCTATGAAATGATCCACCATATTTCAACGTCACTGCTCTTACACCACAGTGAACTGAGCAAACATGAGCAAAAGTGTCTGTGCCGCCAGCTGCAAAGGCCAATACAAGAACCACCACCTTTTCTCTCTGTACATACACAGTGCTAACTCCTAAAGGCCAGGCTACAGTCACTCTGTAAGAGGCTCAAACCCTGTTGCCTTGTCTTTTCAGATTTGTAGCCAGGCAGTAATCTTTATTTAAAAGAACTTCCCCCATTTCATATAATTACTTTCAAGGCTGGGAATTCTGGTGCTGGCTTTCCACATAAGCTCTGCCATCAGTTTAGAAGTTGTCTCATCTTTCAAATCTTTATTCTGCCTACTCAATATAGAACAATCCTCTTCAGCAATAATGTGGGAATCCTATTGCCCCTGCCTGGTCTAATCATTATTTTAACTATATTATGTAGAAAGAGTTTATATTCATTTAATGTAATGCACAGGCAATTATGCTATCGTCTAAGAGTAAATCTGTAATTAATTCTGTAACAACTGCCTTGCACCATTTCTTTTTTAGATAAGCCTTGTTAAGTTTTTGAAATTGAGAAAGTAACATTTAAACTAATGAAATCGAAATTGTCAGAAAGAGGTTTTTTAAATAAACTAGAAAATAATTAGGATGAAAGAAAATGATGGTATGTGAAAAATATGTATTTCAGTAAAAGAAAGTATGAAGCATAGAGATGCATTTTTTTTTTTTTTGGTAAGGGGTGGGGGGAAAGAAAGTAATTGTGTCCTGAACTAAAACGACTGTTCCAAAATAAGGAAAAAGGACATAAACTAATTGGACATAAAAAGTTATAGAAGATTTATGGATAATAAATTTTGAAAAAGAAATTTTTTGTGTTGATCAGAGACTGAAATTCCAACAAGCAATTAGTTTGCTTGTCCCCAATTGCAATTCTCTGCTATACCCAAACACTCATTTTGCTGGTAAAATAACAGGCTATTTTATTTTTAAGGGTGACAGTATCTACTGCTGATGTGTTCAGGAATAAACTGCCTGATCGATGGGCCTGTGGCCTGACAATATATATAGTTATTGTTACTATACTGTATTACATGTTGTTGACAATATATATTTCTAACAATACCCTAATGTATGAGCTCACTGGATGACTCCACACAGCACACAGGAAAATAGAGGCAGTGGCCAGCAAACAGGCAGGAGTTCAGAAGAAAGAGCAAGGGCCCGGATCAGAGAAGCCTGGATATATCACTAGACAGCTATACACCCAGGGCAGGATCCTTGTCAGTGTACTGGGGAGAGCCATCAGCCCCATATCTGTAGGGTTGCTGTGGGGATGAGAGACAAGTTTCAGAATAATTCTAGCAAAGTGATATACGAGAAGGTCCAGAAGAAGAAAGCTGTCATCATTCCCCAGCACCAGTGGGTGCTCTTTCCCTTAGACACAGCTTTCCCAAGAAGCCTGCCATGGCTCAGCCTGAACTTAGCAGCCTCAGTCCTGGCAGAGCTCCACCTGGCAGTTCTCTGTGGATCGCCCTGAACCCAGAGCACACCAGCCTCTGGAGACTGAGGTGGCTTTCGAAAAGGGTACAGCAGAAGCCATGCTTTTGAAGACTGAAATATCTGTATTTGGAGAAAGGTTAAATACAGTTCCAAAAGATAATTCTTAAATTTTTTTTCCTGGTGTGTAGAGGTGAACTGCTTTGCTTGCTTATACAAGTATCTAAAATGGATCGATAATCGCTGTAAGATTTTTTTTTTTAGCTGCAGAAGGTATCATCAATAGGGCCTTCAATAAACATTTTTCATATTTTTTTACATTTTAGATAAGAGAAGGGGCATCCTGCATTCAGGAAATAGATACGGCTGATGTGTTCACTGAATTCGAGAGGTAAGTAAGTGGGTTCTAGCCCCCAAGTCTGACTCTTCCACTTAGCAGCTGTGTGATTTGTGGACAAATGAATTCAGCTCATGAGCTTCAGGTGCAAATCTCAGCTGCCACAAAGGAAGAATGCCAACCTTGCCCATCTCTCTGGGATGTCCCTGTGTAGGGACCACTTACTGTCATCCAGTGGCATCTTCCTCTGTGAGGCAACGGCATTGGGCTTCAGGTTGCGATAGTCCCTGGAGAGTGCAGAGATAAGGCTGGTATGGTTGATGGAGCGCACAGGCCACTGCTGCTCATTCTCCGGGAGGTTTGGCCATGGGAGCAGCAGGATATTAGAGAGGGCTCTACACACCAGCACCTGAGCCTGGAAGAGACCGCCCCACCCAAAGGCATCATTATGAGTTCAAAAGCAAAAGACAGCAGAGCAGCCTTGCCTCACACAGCCTTTGGCACCCACTGCACACACTAAACTCAGGCCCCCAGGCTTTCTGAAAAACCTGGGCCTGGGGCTTTGGTTTAACTCTAAGGCAACCCAGGGAGAAAAGAGAAATTGAAGCAATAATACCACATGTGAGTCTAGCACAACCCAGGGCCAGCCTTAGTAATCAATCCTGGTGCCATTACTTCCCCTCTGATCTGGTTCCTGAAGCATCAAAGGGATAAATCACAGACACTGCATCTAACTAGTCTCGTGGCTGCTGGCTTCTGACACCCTCTGAGGAGCTACTCAGATCAGAGCTGTTAAGAGAACCCTTTACAATGTACCCTCGGCAGCAGGTCAGAAGCAATACAATCACATCCAGATGCTCTTAAGTAATGGCTTTAACTATCCTCTGACCCCAGCCCTATTTCAATTTTTCTAAACTTCCAGCTTGAGCCTCCTAGGACTTTAAGAGAATATATTTATCTGGAGCATCTCAACCCCCAAAAGAAACAAATATATAACAACAACAAAAAGAGATTTTAATCAAAAAGAATGCGAGAATGCAAAGACTCTCACAACAGCCAAATTACCAGCCCACAATGCAGCACAATCTGTGTGTGTACTGGGAGGAACTTTCCATGTTAACACACTGTCCACGTAGGGAAGAGCATTACAAGAGAGCACTAAGACTATGTCAGGGCCACCTGTGTTAGAAAGCCATCTATGCTGGCATGGTCTGTAAGGTCTGAGAGCAAAAAGAAAAGCGAGACTCTTCTTCCTCGGGTTCCCTAAGGATGAGCCACATGTCTCTGATGACCCTAGGGTAGCCCTGGGGCCTCACCTTATCAACAAGTCGCTGGGCAGAGGCATCAGTGATTCTGTTGAACACTTTCTGCACTGCGGGGATGCTGATCAGAAAGACGGGCCTCACGGTGGTGGCCAGTGAGACCAGTAGGTGGCATGCAGATAGCAGCAGCTTGTCTTGAACCTGAAGAGGGCAGAGGACATGTCAGCTCACTGCATTCTCTGTGACACTGGTATTAGAAGAACTCTGATGAGGCAGCCATAAGCTAAATATGGTTCATGGCTGCAAAATTATACTATGTAGTCTCTATCTCAAAGGAGTTTTCCTATGATGCCACTCATCAAAAAGGCATCCTCTTCTTCACCATGTCCAGGACCACCACCTCCAGTTCCTCCTGTTCATAGTCACCGGCATCTTTGAACTGAGTCACTTGTCAGCTCAAGAATCTACGGTGGTTCTCTTCAGCACTTAAATCACACAGCAAACTCCTTGGCATATCATTCAAACACTCTGGGACTGTTCATCTTACTCCTCTTGCTCCAACCAAGCCAAATTTCTCTGGGCCCCCGCTTCACACTCCACTCCATCAATCACGCCAAGCTCTCCTACTTTCTTCACCTTAACATGCCAATCAAAAACTTGATTCAAGTATCATTCTGTCCTTTTCAAATTAACAAAAGAGAAAACTTTTTATAGACAGGACCTAATGCTGGTAAGACTATGGTGAAAACAGCACACAAAAATCAGAGAGGCACATAAGGATTGTTTAGGAAAGGAATATTACTATATTGCTATAATTTCCTACAAGCACAAAATATCCCTAACTTTTAACTCTATAATTCCACTTATTCTAAGAAAATTACCTAAAAGATTAAGCTACATTAATGAATACACACATTTCAGAAGTATTTATAATGACTTTTGTTTAAATGGTGGCTACTTAGCAATGGCTAGGTAAATTATGAAACTCCCCCCAGGGGATATACGATATCATAACTCATTTACAAATTACAATTAACAAATACAACAGAAATTTATGAAAATAATACATTATCCTGTTTATAGCTGTACAGAATGCTACATATGACTAAAAATTATTTTAAAAAGAAAAACAAGCATCTGTATGCTCTAGCAATATAAACTGGTGGTCTTCTTGGAGGACAACTTAATAGAACCTATCAAAGTTTACATGGATATGACTTTCAACCCAGCAATTCCACTTTCGGGAATCCATCCTACAGGGATCTAATTTCCGTTAATAGGAGAATTATAATACATCCCTACTACAGAATAGTGGGGCAGTTTGAAAAACTGAAGTTGCTCTACCCGTGTAAAAGTCTCCAAAGCACATTGTTAAACAAAAGAATATGTATCTCAAATGATCTACAAACTTTTACTATGTATGCAAAAAAAAGAAACATGTTTTAAGGATATACAAGCATATCCTTACAACCACATAAGGATATGCTTACAGTAGAAAGGAAAATGTTTTAGAGGAAGGGTTAAAGAGTACCGTAACTTTTCAGTCTATATAAATTTGAACCACATTTTACTTTTCACAATGAGCATGTATTCATGTAGGACTTAGAGAACTGAAAATATAAAGTTACAGTTGCATTTACATGGGTTACAACTAAAAAGGAACATGAAATGACATAGTTGTATCACAGTGGTAAGAGTTACGGGTCTAATGCTATGTAATATTTTAATTTTATAATAAATGGGTACATGGACAGAAGGACAGACAGAGTTAGAGAAAAGGTGTAGCCCTCGCTGTTTCAAGACCTTGGTGCTGATCAGAGGTGTGACTGCATCCATGGTAGTAGAGATGAGCGTGACAAACTGCTGTGTGTTCTGCCGATGAGCTTCGCTGCAGTACTGTGCTAACCAGTGCGAGTAAGCCTGCAGAGCAGCCAGGGACTGAGCATGCCTGCAAAAAGGAGAAAAGACGTGATTCTGAAGGTTAAGGGCAAAGTACACTAGCATTAAATGCGTTTCCATAGGAGGTAAGAATTTCATCCACTGTGTATCCTGTTCCAGGATCCATCTAACAGCATGGAAATCATTTACTTGCTCATGTAGAACCTAAAAATTGAAACTCGTCATCTAAATATTGCCACCACTGCCTAGAACACAGAGGGCAGTTAGCAAATATCTACTGGAACTTATTCAATCTTTCCGTGACACACGTGAGCTCCCCTGACAGAATGATAAATAAAAAACAGAACAAAAGAACTTAAGTGATAAAATGTTAACTTTGGAATTAGTAAAAAGGTAATATCCAGAGCTGCAGACCAGACTGTAAACAACTGCCAACTTTATAAATAATCTTTGATATCAGATTCTCAATTTAAGCTTCCACCACACCATACATTATATCCGGCTAGGGGAAAACTCTGCAGGTGGCAAAGACTATTAGTTTCTGTCAATTTTGTACTATGTTACACAAGGCAAAATATACTTCATAAAGCTCAGAATTCATCAAAGATAATACATCTTAAAGTGAGGCAGTTGTCTCAGAACTTACAAACAGCAGACCTTCTAATAAACCTAAATGTAATTTCTCTCTTTCCTATAATAAGTAATCTATGGGATGATACTTTGAGACTATGTAAATATACTGTTCCCCAACACACAACACATGGTTTTGTCACCCGTTGAGAATCCCTGCCTAAATCTTTATTACATTGGTAATTGTAAACTGGTGATTTTTCTGTCTTTACTGTTCACTACCTGGTACTGTTCTATAAAAAAGCTTTCCCTCTCCCACCTTTTAAAAATCATTACAGATGCATGGATTCTTATCCTCAATGTTGTAATCAATTATCACCCTTATTCTTTATGAGTAAAGTGTCAAGTCTGGCCAGGAAAAACCCTTTCAAGCTAGTCTCTGTGTCCTTTTCGTACGTCCCTAACATTCCTTAGCGACACAACAAAATTCTCCAGTATCACCCTGCCCCAAACTTGGAGCATTTCTCCAAAGAGCTAAAAAGATTTAGTGGAAAATGTACTTTAGAAACCAAAGGCCTAGGTACTAGGGTTAGTGTTGCTTCTGACTGTCATTGCTTCTAGTACCTTTCAGAAGATAGCACTAGGCAGACACCACTTTATAATCAAAGTCAGCATCAACAATTATAGGACGATCTGATCTCAAGGGCCTCCAGACATGGTGCAAGAGGAAGGACACACCACCACCTATGTAGCATTTTTGCTAAAAATGTTTCAACACAATCTAATAGTATAGTAGAGAAACAACTAGACAAATCCAGATTTTTAAGATTTGCTTTAAAAAAAAAAAATTCAAGGGCTAGATCTCCAAAAGGTGTCTCTTTCTCTCCCTCTTCCCATTCCTCTTCCCCACAACATGCATAACTGGGAGAACGGTTCTAGATTATCAGACAAATTTAATTTGTGATTCATAATTAGTTAGGCTTTGGATCCAAGTGTGTGTGAGTGTGTAAATATAAAAGACGTTCCTGGGACAACTGGGGTAACATGAATATGGAATATATATATACATAGATACATGTACTGTGTGTACACTCTCTCTTTAAAATACTAGATATTACTCTATCCATGAAAATTTGGGTATTGATAATGGTATTTACGTAGGAGAATGACCTTGTAGGAGATATATACTGAAGGATTTATTGGTGAAGTGACATATTGTCTGCAATTTATTTTCAAATAGTTAAACACAAAAAATGTATGTGTGTACACAGAGAGAAAGCACAAGAAATGAGCAAATATGGCAAAATATTTATAATTGAAACGTCTAGCTTAAGAGTATAAGGATATTCATTATATCCTCCTCCTTTTCTACAGGTTTGAACTTTTTCAAAATAAGAAGTTGGGTAAGAAAAGGTACTAAGTACCTTAAAGAAAACAGAGATATTGAGGGTTTAAAATTCAGTGACCAGGCAGTTATTTTGTATTTTACATTTAGAATCCATTGATCATTTTACCCTTTATTTAGGTTCTGAGTACCAAAAGGAGGAAGGACATTTAGAGTCTTAAGAATTTCACTCAATCTACCAAATTTATAGAGCTTCTTAAGGCTGAAAGGACTCTAAAACTTCCTGAAATTGTGTGCAAGATACTGTGTTATCAGGCAAATTAGCATCTTTCTCAGAAGCTTCACAGCTTTCTTTAAATTCTCAAAAAGAAAAGCAATATTTTAAAAATGTAAACCACCATATTAAAAAAGATTCTATCATTTATCTAATTTGCAGCTCGAGAATGCTCCAGAACAGGGGTCAGCAGACTTTTTCTGTAAAAACCACGTAACTATTTTAAGCTTTGCAGGCCATTCACTCTGTCACAACTATTCAACTCTGCCACTGTAATGCAAAAACAGCCACAGACAATACGTAAATGAATGGGCACCCACTTGTTCTAACACAACAATATTTACAAAAGCTGGCAGTGGGCCAGAGATTTGGCACAGGCCATCATTTGCCAAACCCCACTCTAATCCAGAAGCAAGCCTTCTGGGCAGTGTGATCTCTGGGATACGGCCCTATCTCCAGTCCCCATTCCTCTATCCCTTCCATATGTCACTTTCCTAATGGTTTCCAAATGTCTATAAAGTTTCTCAAAGTGTGGTCCCTGGATGTCCTGCTTCAAAATCACCTGAGGTTTAGCTACCCAAGCAAGCCTTGTGCCATCTCCTATAATCAGATTATCTGAGGGAATGTGTACCCCAAGTAATTCTTCTGTATGGCACAACATCAGTCACTGGTCCACAGAATAAGATTCATGGCATTCAAGGTGTTTTCACTTTGGTACCAACACACTATCCAGCCTCATCTTCCACCACACAAATTGCTCACCATCTCCCTGTGTGACTCCGCAACACTTGGTTTGTGCTGAAATTCCTCCTGAAGTGCCTACTCCATGTGCCCTCTGCCCCTAGCTCTCACCTGCCTGATGAATTCCACTTACTCCAAACACTCCTGACCCCAGGCATACAATCAACCCTTCTCTTTCTAGGTTTAGATGTGGGAGTTTTTCTCCTCTTTATGGCAACCACTACTATTCCTTTTTATCTATAAAATTATTTGGGGCTAGAAATCAAAGTCTTTCCTGAGAATATACAAACATCTAACTCTATACTTACACATCAATGAGATCAGGTTTCAATACTGATGGTACAGCAGTTTCAATGTTGTACAATTTTATCTGAGATCCATACAGAGTGACTTTGACCAACCTGTTGGCAAGAGTAGGTAAGAAAAAACATTCAGCTTATGGACCAAAATAAGACAAAATAGACAAGGTAACAAAAAAGGTACAAAGAATAAAAACCACTCTTTCAATCTTATCCCAAAGATATAATCTGAGATGTGCATAAAGATTTATATACAAAGGTACCAACTAAAGCATTACTTATAGTATCAAAAATTTTTGGAAACAATATAAATGTCCTTACATTTTAAGTATATGAGTTTATGAGCAGGGAGTTGGGCAGACCAGGTAGTATAAAATGGTCCTCAACAAATTCAGCTATAAACCCTAAGGGAATTGAGGGCAAGAAGTAATGAAAGCAGTTTGGTGGTGGAAAGCCTGGGAACTACCTGTCATGTCAGGCTTGGAGGCGGCCCAGCTTTAACGCCTTAGGATCCTAATAGGAAAAACCAGACCTATTAAAACAGGACTGGGAAAGGCCCTACCCTCTGACATCTGGCTGCCTACTTGGATAGTGCCTGCTGCCTGCTCATCTGTCTTTTTATTAGTTAACAGGGTTCTCCTACTGTCTATCCTATCAGTAAAGACATGAAGACTGACCTCACCTGGTTCCTTCTCAGGCTAATCTTGTCTTTTTTATAACTATATATAAGATCTTCGATAAAAACAACGGCTTCTATTTATTGTTTGCTACATGCTAAGCCCTGTGCTAAGTGCCTTGTCTAATTTAATTCTCCCAATAAAACTACAAGATACTGTCCACGCCATTTTGCAGATGAGGAACCTGAACTTCAGAGAGGTCAAGTAACTGCTCCATATTCACCTAGACATGAAGAAAGCCTCAATTTACGTAGTGCCCAAGCAAAAGCTAGCTGGCATGTCGATATGCTGGCCCTCAAAATAAGAAGGTGCGACCGAGCTCAGAGGGAATGGCTCCACGATGTTAACTGCCAGCCTACCTCTCCACCACTGTGAGGGCATCGCTGAACCGCGCAGCAAACACGTCTCCGATAAAGTACTCAGCTAAGCGGCCCACAGCCTGCAGCAGGGAGCTCAAATCTCTCAGGGAACAGTGCAATCGCCGGCAGTCGTTCTCTGCTGTGATGTTCAACCTATGTCCTAAAACGTAAGACCTCAGACAGTTTTTCACAGGAAGAACACGCTTTAGTTACCACGATAGATAATAGCTCATTCAGGCAAGCTACATTTAGCAAAACCAATTCTTGAAACACAGAAACCCACAGGCTCTTTCCCAGGACTAAGCAAGGAAATTGGGCACTGTCTCCACCTAAAGCCATACCCACATGCACTCCAGAGCCAGAGGGAGGGACAGACAGCAGAGGAAGACGGACAGACAGCCTCGGCTGTGCTGACATGGACCAAGCCCCCATCCGATTCCTCTTGACCCTGTGAGAGTTTGATACCACCAATTTTACATACAAGAAAACACACCCAGGGAGGCCTGGTAACTTGCCCAATTTGGGTCACATTTCCAGAGCAGAGCTAGTGTCCTAAGCTCCGTGTCTAAGCAACTCTAAACCTGCTTGCCTTCTCCATATGGCATGGTGGTAGTATACCATCTCCATGGGCTGAGATAGGATTCACCCCTGCTCGAAGAACTGGGTGCACTCAGCACTCCCCGCAGAAGAGTTATAGGATCACGACATGAAATACGGAACACAGGACCGGGGATTCAGAAAGCATAGACTCCCTTCCACTCACTGGCTGTGCCTCAGTGAGCCCTTCTAAGTCTCAGTTTCCACATCTTTAAAATGTAAAATAATGCTATTAACTAATTCACTATTATAAGGGCTAAGTTAGAATCTATTTTTTAAAAAAATCTCTGAACTAAAAACCATTATTTAATAATGGTTTTTAACAATTATGAAAAACAAAGAGCTAGTGATCTTCTAAGGCCTAAAACTTTCCTACTTTTCAACATAATTTGTTTAAGCTGAACAAGAACGAAGCGAAGATGAAAGGCAAAAACATCCTTAATTTAGTGACTTTCTTGCCTTTTGGGCCCCTCACCCCACTATAAAAGACAGTAAGAATTATCAAGCCAGAGGAGAGGGCTCTAAGTCTGATAAAGTTCTCCTTCACCCAGCAGGAGGGAGGGAGGAGTAGTAATAGTTGGATCCCTGCCCACAGGGCACCTGCAATCCCAACATTCCCTAAACACTTTTCAAGCCTTTTCCCTCCACTGCCACTTCAGGTTTTTACTGTTAGGAGGCAAGTGCCTCAGAGTGATCATCACCAACCCTCCTCCCCCAGCTCTCCACAAACATCTTCCTAGAACCTGATCTAAGCACATAGCTCCCCTGGAGCAAGGTGCCAAACTCTTCTGGGGCTCTCCCCAGCTAACGGGGGAGAGCCCGAGCTCCCAGCATCAATTCCAAGTCTCTCATGACCTCACCTACTATCCCACTGTATCATCTGGACCCACTGATAACCATGCCCACCCCCAGCGCCTCGCATCTCTGCCTGGACTGCCCATTTCATCCTCTGCCCACCCCCTGCCTTGGATGCTCTTACGTACCCTCCTGACTCATACAGGCATCATCCCTTCCGGGAGGGAGGCCTACCCACCACTCCCCCAACAGAGAGGACGTGCTTCTCTCTGTCTTGCATTCCTCCAGAGCACCTCATGCAGAGACAGAAATACACTAATGATTTACAAGTCTTCTCTGCATAAACAAGGCCTTCATGGTGAGGGGCCACGCCCAGTGTCACACCCCACCTGGTACAGCACAGGGACCACAAATGTGAGAATGAGTTCAATACTACACAACAGAAAGCAAACTAGATAGAGCAGGAGACAGAGTCTCCGGAGCTCAATTTCCTCATGCCACCCTTGGGAATATTCACTTTAGTATTTAAAGGTGAATATGGATAGGCAACACCTGTGGGAAGGAAACCAGCAAGGCTGAACACCCATGAAGAAGGTGGTGCATGAAGTAGTAAGTTTCATGCCCCAAATCCCACACTGACTTCCAAGTGACGAGGCTGGAAACAGTGACAGCCTCCATGGGAGAATAGGAGCCTGGAAAAGGGGACACTTTGGTCAGGGCACTGTTACACTTGGTCACATTCCAAGGAGCAAGAGAACAAAAGGAAGGAGCAGCTCAAGGAAGGGCCTTTACAAGTTAAGACCCAGTGACAAGGGCCAGCTCTGACCAGCCCCCAGTCGCCTGTTCCTCCCTCCTCCTCTCCACGTGGAAAGCAGTGCCCTTGGCATAGCAAACAGAATTACCAGCCCGCAGCACCCCTGCGAGGCCCCTGGGGTGGGAGAGAGTGAGCCAGCTCCCCTAGTCAGAGCAAGAAGAGGACCACCCCACACCACCAGCCAGATGAGCCCACAGGATAGACAGAACCAGAAAGTATTTCTGGTCATGCTGGGTCATGTGAGAGGGAACACTGTCCCTCTCCTCATCTCCCAGTTAACAGAAGGAGCACAATTATACACCTTCTGAATGTCCAAGATTTTCAGGGTGACAGCCAGGTAACCAACTCCCAGGGTAAGCTTCTAAAACTTGTTTCCCTGCACACCAGCCAAGCCTTCAGGCTCGGTGGGGAACAAACCCTTATGAAAAATATGCCCAGGAAACTGGATGTGGTGGTAGTACAGATGAGATGAGGACAACTTTCTTTTCAATGAGCGATGTGGGTGGAGTCCGAATGAGCATCAATAACCTCTCATCCTCCTGTACACACCCATCTTCATCTGCCACTTATCTCTCACCAAGCTCCGCCCTGACCACGAGTTTTCCACTTATTTGTTGTACTTAATATCTAGAACTAGGTACCCTTAAGAACTAGGTTCTTAAATATTTTAAGCATAAGGGGAAACATTCTGGATTTCTCTTTTAAGAAACAAATCAAACCATCACCCTAAATCAAGTTTCCATTTTAGTACAGTCCCAAAAAGACAGTTGTTAGACAGCTTAAAAGTTATCTTACTCAGGCCTTCCCCTCTTCCCCCCGTATGCACACAAAAGCATCTGATGATGGCATTCCCTCAGCACTGCTCCTTCCCACCTGCCTCTTCCTGGACACCTCAACTGGGTGTCAAAGAGCCCAATGCTTCTTGAGGGAGCCTTCCATCTCTAATCAGCTTGGTCAAAAATGGGAAATCTGTCTGTCATTCCTCATCCCCCTGTCCCACCCCTGGAGGATAGAGTACAAAACAAGCCCAAGCCAGCTGACACACAACAGTCTTGGGGAGATATTTAGACAGGAATAACATTCTTGCAAATTTTCTTGGCTGAAATAAACCCCTGGCGGTCCCTTCCATTTCCCGCGCCACCCTCCTGAGAATCCTTGCCGTCCTGATCACTCCCCACTAAACCTGCTCTAATTTGTCTAACAAAGAGCAGTACCTACAAAGAATAAAAGCTCAGAACTGTTGTATGTGTGTGTGTTTTATTAACTCTTAGTTTGCACTATATATCTTGACCTTACAAAATTGCAATTCCATATAATTCAACTTAACACATATGTGCCATCTAAGGTGCATGTTAATCAAAACTGTAGCTGGTTCTTTCCTGCTCTATCTGCGAGGCAAACACACATGCAGCAAATACTCCAAATTCAAGCCTCTGCCTCACCCCACAGCCTAGAAACCTCGTATCGCTGCCACCACCACCAACACAAAATCATGCAAGGCACTTCAACCTGAGGAGACAGGCCAGAGTTCCCACTATGAAAAGCTGTTCAGATCCACCCACATTTTCTTCTACTTGGCTAAGCTTAGATCTCCTGACAACAGTACAGAATGTCTGCAAAGTGGAACTTTCAGATGAAAATACTGCTGCATATAGGTTTTAGAGAGTGAAAACATCACGGCCACACTGAAGTCCTATCTTCCACAAACCAAGTCTGCTGAAGCTGTCCAGATGTGCTCTAAGCCACATCCAAAGAACAGGTCCCTGGTAAATCACTGCCCTGGAAAAAAATATCTTAATGTTACATGTAATTTGGTCTTCTCTTTTTGAGAAGGCTGGGGAACGTGAAGGTGTGAAAGTTAGCATTTGCAACATTCCATCCTAAGAGAACAAACAAGCAATAAATGAACCAAAGCAGAACAAAGAAATCTAAGGTCCAAAAATCTTATATATTGTAAATAAACCAATCTTTTAGACCAGAAAGTCTACATGGCTAAAAAAGAAAGTGAACAGGGTTATTTAGAGCAGAAATACTGTCCCAGTGAGGGAAGATCTCAATGAGCAGTGACGAAGCCAAATATACATACAAATGGATACCTTAGGGCCAAGTTAAGGACACAAATGAAGTACAAGGGGCACAACCACTAATGAGAAGATTTCTCACCCCACAAACGGTGGGAAAGACAGACAGCGAGGGCAAGGCACCTCAGGGGTTAGAAAGCACAGTTAACTGATGTGCCACAGCCAAGACGTGTTCTGCCGTGGGCTTTACTGAAGAAGTGGAAGCAGTAAAATCAGCAGCAGCAGAGTAAACAGTGAGACTCCCCATCCACAAAGGCTCCAGAGGAGACCCAAGAATTAAAGACTGGCTAGATATATGCTAATGAAAGAAGTGGGCCATAAACTATTGGGGAAAGGATAACACGGTTTCTGTTACAAGGCAATAAGGCTGACTAATACAGCATGGAGGTTATTTGAGGGGATGAATGGCCATGGGAACCAGGGACAGAATGTACTCAAGAGTTTCCATTTTTTAATAGCCTTTGCATTGGAAACTTGGCTTTTGAGCCACCAAGGGATGAGTGAATTCTTCATCATGGATAAGAGAGCTCATTTTAAAACAGAAAATAAGTATTTCTCTGGCCTGAGAGGTTTTGCCACTGGAGTAGGTACTAAAGACCAGGCTAGGGATGAGATTTATAAATGATCTAGAAGCGCCAAGAGCACTGGGAAATTGCCAGTAAATGGGCTTCAGTGAGAGCAGGTATATGATATTTCATTTAGAGAAAAATAAGACACATTATCCTTCTCAGAGGAGAAGCTCTACGTTATCAGCTGTGTCTCAGAAAAAGGATTTAAGAATCACTTCAGATTTTCACCTGAAGGCAGACTCAATGTAACATAGAAAAGTCAGCTATAAAAAGGAAACCTAGTGGTCAATTTTGGGGGGAGGAAATACACGCTCAATTTTTTTTATTTCTAAGATCAAGGATAATGTCTTCGGGGTCCTGACTACATTCTGAGAGAGACCACCAGGGCACAATTTTTCCCAAGAATGGATTCTGGAAACATCTGCAGCATTTATATACAGTCAAATGATTTTCATTAATGTTGACAACATTACTTTGCAGGCATGTTTGCTTTGATAAGTGGTCTTTTTAAAGTTCTGTATAAGCTGTTCTTATCCTATCTACAAAACCGGGGCCTGTACTTGGGACATGCCAAGTCCCATCAACCTCCTGGGGCCCAGTGGATTATTTAGAAGCTAATAGTCATGGAAACAAGCAGTCACAGGCCACAAAGAAGGGCAGTCTCAGAAACAGCCTCTCATGGGGGCTCTGCCATGAATAACAAGTTCGTCCAGGAGCAGGGCTGCACCTTGGGCAGCTCTGTGCCAGGCTGAAACAAGAGAGTTACATAACAGAGGGGCTGCAGGCCCGGGCCAGACATAATTCTTGTAAGGAAAACGGTGTGAAGAAGAGTATGAAATGACTTTAGGAGATGGAGGAGGAGGGGGAACACAGTCATGTTTGCAAGCACAGTATTAAGTGTCTAGTGTTTTAATCGGCATAATAAATGTCAGATTCAACTTTTTATCATTCATTCCCCATTATACCATCTTGGGACTAACAATAACAAGCTATGTGACATCTGATTTCCTCTTCTGTGAAATAGAGGTAACTAGTATTAATGCTTATAACCTTACAAGACAGTTGAGAGAATGAAATAAAATAAGCAAATAATATAGTACCTGGTATATAACGAGTGTTTTACAAATGGAGGTTATTACTAACAAAAAAAGTGCTAACTCTAAATTCCAAGCAGGTGAAACTTGTAAATGGCAGCCCAGAGTCTTTCCAACTAGCTATGGTCAGATCCGCCCACAGGCCATTTACAAAAAGAAAGCTAACATTTACTAGCTACCCCCATGCTCTAGTGGAGTTTGCCTATTCCGGAGTTGCTCCTTTGTCCTACTGGATTCTAACACCCAGAGAAGAAACAGCACACCACAGTAAAGCCCACGGTCGTTTTTTTCCTAACACACTTGCAGGTTTAAAGGACGTAAGGGCATATTCCAGTTGCTAGGGTTTTTTTTAAAAAACTACCTCTTTGCTCCAAATTATCTCTCGCTCTCAATGAAACACCTCTTTGGAATATACTGTCACAGCCTCATCGTTTACTCCCCCACGCTCCTCTTTATCATGATTTTTTCTTTTTTTCTGTTTAGAAGTGGGGAGAGGTGGAGCAGTAGGAAGGTGGCAGTGGACAAATCATGTTCTGACAGCAACGGCAATAATTAAATGTTAGTCAATTGTTTTTGAATGTTGGTTAAATTAGACAATAAAAACCAGTTTACCTGACCCTGAAGTAACTATAAACTGCTGTAACCCCAGATAAACGTCTAAATTGTCCTGAAGAACTGGGAACTGAAAAACAAAGAAACAAAGATTAAAAAAAAAAAAAAAAAAACACAAATTCGAGTTTTAACAGCATTTTACCATTAAAGCAGTACAAGTACCTATAGTGGGGGGATAAAAATTACTCCCTGGGAACCTTTACATGCAGCTAAGAAAAGATGGCTCCCTTCAGTGCCCCTGCCCCCGGCAATTTCTATAACTGAAACCACCAATTAATATTTGGACTAAGAAAGAAAACATCAGTTTGGTACTTTTTTTTTTAAACGAGGCAGTGGATGCTGGATATGACTACTATGTTCCTCAAAGAGGACACCAAGCCTCAAAATGATCTGCACCTACAAGAGTTCTGAGACAGACCTATCTCCCTTCGAATCCAAGGGAAACCCTATCTTTGAGAGAAATATAGATATGCCTTTATTGAAGTGCATGGCAACGTGAAAAGACGAGCCAAGTTATCTGGAAGTCAGTTTCCCTTCCTTATTTAGCAGACAGGACCTTCATAACCAGAGCTGTATCTTTTCTTTCTAAACTGCTAACTCACTACTTTCTAAGCTGCTAATTCACCATTAAAATAAAACTTTAATGTGACACGTCCCTAAGAAAGGCAGATGACAAAATAAAATGGCACTTTCCATAAGAGAACACAAGATACAGCTGGGTTGTGCAATGCAAAGCTGACCCCAACAAATTGTCTTGCCTTTGAAGAAGAGATGGGCTTAATGAAATCTCCTCAAAAACAAGTACCACTTAATGAATAACATCAGTCCTTATGACTAAAGGTTCCAGCATATAAATGTAGGCAGAGTGCCAGCAACTTGTCAAGAGTGAACTTTACAATGGCTAGCAATGTAATTCATATAAATAAATCCTCTACTTGGCCTGGCCTCTTTCGAGCTACTGAGGAAGGCATTAATACAATTCATATTATATCCAAGAGTTTAGGAAAGAAAAACAGGGCTTCCAAAAGTCGATTTAAAATATTTTGGGAAAATGCTAACATTTGATAAATTTAAGTGTTGGTTATGATAATTATTATTCTCTATTTAGAATACATATTTTTACAATACCGGTGAGCAAAAAAGCCATACTACTCAGGACACATGTGCAGGGAAATCACAAGGCTCTTCATCCCCCTCCAAACAGTGAGTTACCAGTGTCGAGAAGGCGTGTGTGGGAAGGAGCTCCATCACTTTGGCCACCACCTCCAAGCTCTGGCGTAAGTACCGCTGCCACTCTGTCTGCTGCTGCAGGGGAAACACAAAAGGGTCAGCTCTCTTAACAGGCAGGGTCTTGTCACCTTCCTTGCCAATTAGTCCTCTGCCTCAAGTCTACTCTCAGACATAGCATTCTGAAGAAACAGCAAATAATAAAATCATTTTCTAGTACTTTAAAAAAGGCTAATATATTTTTTAAATCCAATGAATTAATGTCACTAAAAGCTTTTTCCTAAGAACAGAAATGAACCACATAGAATCACCTACTTTTTCCCCTACAGTCATATAGGAATCCAGATATAAAAAAGCCATCTGTGAAATGCTTTCAGTCCCTTTTACGTCATCCCAGCTCTAGGTATTGGTCACTCACTGCCTTCAGAGGCAGTCCATTACCATGCTCCTATAACTGACTACATTAGTGCCACTCAAAGTCCGGTCTACAGACAGGCAACATTAGCATCTCCTGGGGGTTTATCAGAAATGCAAATGCTGTGGCCCCACTCCAACCTCCTGAATCAAACTCCATTTAACAAGTTGTCCCAGTGAAGCTTATCTAGACTGTAATATGAGATGCACCGGCCTAAATCATACAGTTAACAAGAAGTGAAGCTAAAGTTTACTAAGTACCTACTATGCACCAGGCACGTAGCCAGTCCTTCCCTCATGTGTTACCCTCATGGAACTGTGAACACAGATGTATCATCCCCCTTCTGGGAGATGAGAAAATTAAGGCTCAGAGAAATTCAACGCTCAGACCTCTATCTCCTTCGCACCCAAGGATGCAAAGATTCAAATCCAGGACATCTGGTTCCAAGTATAGGGCTCTTTCTAAGCCAACCTGGCTACCCTCAAAGGTCTTAATGATGCAATAGTCAGTGTTATTTTGAAAGCTATTCCAGTGACTTGAAAATTTTAAAGTGCATGTAGTTAAGGAAAAAGAACAAAGAAGTTATGTCCTTAAAGACATTTTTCTTATTAATGTGGGGTACACTAGCATCGATAAATTCAAGATTGATTTTTTAAGAGATACCAGTTTACAAAATATACTCAAAAGAAACATTCTTTCATTCTAGCCTTATCATCTAAGTATCTCTTTAACTATTCCCACCAGCATCCAACTAGCTTGTATTTGTTGCCCACTGAGGGGAGTGGAGGTGTGGGTGCAAGGCAGGGGAACAGGAGGAATATAGAGTTCTTTTAAACCACTTTTCAGCGTACATATGTATTTACATTTCTAGTCTATATAGGTAAAAATGCCTGTAAGACTTTTTTTACTAAGTTAATGAACCCAAAGAGACCAGGGAGGATATAAATTTCAAATGCACAATTCAAACCAGAAGACTACTTTGGCTTAAAAACAGTCTCCAGAGCAGAGGGCTGACAGGTTCCAAGTCTCCATATTGATTCATGCCACAACATGACAGTGATTAAAGGTCAGTTAGGGTGTGCCACTTACATCATCATCCAGTGTCTCATCATCCAACTCCTCCAACTGGGCCTGGTTATATCTGAACTGGATTCGATTCAACACCTCCGTGAGCAAGAGGACTAGGGCGTCTTCGTACCTACATGACAGGGAGAAGTTCAACATCAGGTGAAAGCAAGTTTTAACCTTCGAAAATGAAGAGAATGGTGTCCATGTGTTGAATTACCATATACAAGCAACATCTAAACTAAATTTAGTTTATGGGTTGACAAGTGTGTATATGAGAGTAGAACAGTAACAGAGGTATTTATTTAACTATGTTCCAGGCACTTTCTTGATAGATTGACCCAATTATCATTATATAATATCCTTGTCTCTGGTAGCAATTTTTGTCTTAAAGTCTATTTTGTCTGTTATTAGTATAGCTATCCTGGATCTCTTCAGGTTATTGTTTGCATGGGTTATCTTTTTCTATCCTTTTATTTTCAACCTATTTATGTCTTTGAAACTAAAGTCTCTTGTAGACAATATGTAGTTGGACCATGTTTTTTAATCCATTCTGTCAATCTCTGCTGTTTAACTGGAGAAGTTAATCCATTACATTTAATATAATTACTGAAAAGGAAGGACTTAGTTCTGCCATTTTGCTACTTATTTTCTCTGTCATATCTTTTGTTCCTCAACTCCTCCATCACCGCCTTCTTTTGTGTTAAATAGGTATTTTCCAGTATACCATTTTAATTCCCTCGCCATTTCTTTTATATTAGACTTATTTTCTAGTTATTTTCTCAGTGGTTGCCCTGGAGATTAGAGGTAATATATATATACACATATACATACATATATATGTCAATTAATTCAATGATTCAACCCTTTTAACAACTGTGAGAGGTAGCTGATATTAATGGCGTTTTTCTGATAAGAAAACTACAGTTGACAGAAGTTAAATAAATTGTCCAAGGTTACAAAGTTAGCTGATTTGAACCCAGGGCTCCCTAACTCAACAACCCATAGTCTTCTCTCTACACACAACCACCAATGGGCTCAAAGCCTGCTCCACCCACTCCCTAAAACCTAATTTTTAATCATTTTTAAGAACATGTAAAACCTAAACAGATAAATGGAAAAGGCCTGGGGAAACCCTGACTCTTGGATCTACGTCTGAGAATAATTTCTCACAGAAACATTTGGAGCCTGAGGCTTGGATATTGCTCACATGTGAAAAGAATTTAACTCAGAAGACACCAAACTGTATACAACAGTTGTTACCACAAGAACCAACAAACCACTAATTTTCAAGAATAACTCATGTTGCCTGAATGCTTGCTGTCCTGAAATGTTTCTAAGTACAGGGATTGCTCCCACTCATAAAGCAAACCGTCCATGCTGGTTATTTGGCTCTCAGTGCCAATCTGCTCTCCACCCTGTGTAATGCTGAGGCTGACACTATGCAAAGCACATTTCTCCTCTGCCCGTTAGGCTCTGACAACAGGGGTGCAGGAGGAAGACAGGAAGGCAGGAGGAGCAAAGGAATGCTGTTCTTCCTGTGGGCTTGCTGTCCCAGCAGTATCACCCCAAAAATGGTCACCAGGTAGTAATAATTGGTTCCAGTTTCCAGCTTCCACACTCCCAGAACCAGCCTCATCACGCACCCTCGGAGGTACCAGTTACACCCTCTCCTCAAAGGACTGAGCCCCAGCTCCTGGGGCCCCTCCTGGAGGTCCCGGGGCAGCTGGGCAGTGCCCTCTCCTCAGAGATCCGAGGTCTAGCTGCCTGGGGCTCATCCCTCCAATATTCCAAATTCCCATAACCCCAAACTCTTTCCTTTGTACCCCTAATCCTAGGGGTGGAGCTGCTTCCTGTAGCTAATCATCTGTGTTATCTCAATGTTCCCCTTTTGCTTTACCAGTCCTCTAAAACCAATTTAATCATTTTCCTACATTGAATTCTTAAAATAATTAAGCATGCTTTGTTTTCCTGACAGGATTCTAATAAACCACCTAATCTATACAGGTGAGTACAAGGACAACAAGATGACCAAAGCTAAAAGGTATCCAATGCCAAGATCTTTGCACGTACACTTAGGCAATTAATACAGTCTATCAAGTCTAAGTACAATTCATATGATGAGACTCTGTAGAGAGGCAGTCTAAAGACTACTAAAAAATCCTCCTGAACTATCACTTTTCAGAGTGTGGTAGGCACAAGAGGTCATTTCTTCAGTAGAGAAACGCTGCCCACACCTCCCCCCAACGAGTGCCTCAGTCTTTGTAAATGACTTATCAACCGAGACTAGATTGACAACTGAGCGTGGCCCAGAAGGGAATGCTGGCAGAGAAAAATCACCAATAAAACAGGCAACCTCTGTGGGAAAATTGCCAAGAGAATCAAAATCCCACTTCAGTAGACTTCAGAGAAAGGTAAGATCAAACATTAAGCCTGAAGCTTATATTTGCCATTTGCTCAGGAAATAAATTCCTCAAGTTACAGAAGTTTCATGCTATAATTTGCTATGACGGACCAAAACATTTTCGCAATTTTGCTAGGAAAGAAAATCCACTTCAGACTAGAGTACAGATGAAATCTGTCATCTGTAAGTTGTCTTGTTGAGCTAAAAGAGAATTTAAAGACTTTGTATGCAAAGTCTAAATTAGACCTAAAACCCTTACTGGCAGTTGGCAACTCTGGCTGCAAAAAAAAAAAAATATATCACTTAGAAAATTAAAGCCAAATAGGAACCATGTTAACGTACACTTAGGCAATTAATCTCCCAAAGTATTTGGTGAGTTTGGGGGAGTATATAGATGTGGCAGACTCTGGCTGCCTACCCAATGCCCATTATTTCCTTCTTAGTGAACACTGGGCACTGAGGCCATCTGAAAGACTACATTTTCCAGCCTCACTTGCACGTAGTGGTGTGGTCAAAGACATTAAAAGAAGTCACTGGGTGGGGCCTCTGGTAAAGCTTCTTTTGTCTAAATTCTCTCTCTTCTCTTTCCTGCTGCTTGACTCGTGGGTGTGATGTCTGTATATTCAGCATCTATTATGACCATAAGGTGACTGTGGAGATGGAAACCATGCCTACGGCTGGGAGAACAAATATGTAAAAGGACCCCTAATATTAGTCAACATACAAAGAAATGAGAAGACATCGACCATTTATCAGGGAAAGACAATCAACGGATTCCAACTTCAAGATGACACTTACGTTGGAATTATCGAAGACTTTTTAAAGCAGCTCTCATAACCATCCTCCATAAGGTTCTTCAGATGGAAAGTGTTATGGACTGAATTGTGTCCACTCAAATTCCTATGTGAAAGCTCTAACCCCCAGTGTGACTATATTTGAAGGTCAATAAGAAGGTAATAATGGTTAAATGGGGTCATAACAGTAGGGCCTTAATCCAGTAGGACTAGTGCCCTTGTATGAACCAACACAACGTGTGTGTGCTTGCTCGCTCTCTCCCCCTGAGCAAGCACAGGAGAAAGGCCACGTGGGGACACAGAGGGAAGGCAGCATCTGCAAGCCAGGAAGAGAGTCCTCACCAGAAACTACAGCTGCCAGCACCCTGATCTGTGACTTCTAGACTCCAGAGCTATGACAAAATAAATTTCTGTTGTTTAAGCCACCCAACCTGTGGTATTTTATTATGGCAGACTAAGCTGACTAATAGAGAAGGTAAATGGTAAGAAAGAAGGAAGGAAAAGCAAGAGATTTGGCAAATGTCTGAGAAAAAAACAAAAGACTATTTCTCTCGTTAAAATTTTTAAAATATGAATGGTAGATGAAAACAAAAACTGAACACTGACTGATGTGGTTTTCAATGTACACAGAGGTAGAACATACGGCAACCTCAATAAAGAAGAGAGGGTAAAGGATCTATATGGTGGTATGGTTTTCTACCTTAAAGTGGTAAAAAAAAAAAAAAAAAAAGTGCCAAGTATACATATTATAAAACCCAGAGCAACCACCAAAAAAATTCATGAGATAGTCAAACACTCAGTAGATACACTGAAAAGGAAAACCAAATTTGTGTGCAACTAAGAGTCTCAAAATAAATAAAGCAAAAACTGATAGAAGTAAAAAGAGGCCTAGACAAAGCCACCGTTATGCTTGGAGAGCTCACCGCTTCGCTCTCTTGGTAGTGGACAGACAAGCCAGATAAGGACAACAGGTAGAATGTGAGTAACCAAGCTGACCTGACCGACATTTATAGAATGCTCCACCCAACAACGGCAGAACACACACGCTCTTCAAGTGCATGGTGAACTAGGACATAAGTAAGACAAACCTTAACAAACTGAAAAGAACTGAAATCACACCAACTATGTTTGCAGATCTGTATTAACCAGAATAAAGTAATAACAAGATATATAGAAAACCTCCAAATATCTGGAAATTAAAGAAGAAATCTCAAGAAAATTTTAAAAGTATTAAACAATGAAAAAGCAAACAGAACATATTGAAATTTGATGGCTAAAGCTAAAGTACTTCTCAGAGGGAAATTTATAGATTTAAATGCTTAAATATACAATAGAGAAAAACCTATAACCTATGTGGCTCAAGACACATGTAATTCCAACAGCATCCCAACGTCTGAGAGTTTTAATTATACATGTTAAGGCAATTACGTAGTAAGTGTTCAGTTAAGTATATGAATGAAAGAACAAATGAACAATGGAATAAATAAACACACAGGCAATAAACAAAAGTCCAAGTCAGATAACAACAAAGGACTAAAGCATAATCCTGGATAGCTTTTTCAAGTCTGTAATGAATAAGACCCATTCACTTGCTCTTTAAGGCCAGTCAATAGCACAAATTTCTTTCAGCAGGTATTAGAAAGCTACTAGAGCCCTAATATAAACCTAGTTAACACCTATTATTAATTATATCAAAATGTCATGTGTCATAATGGCACTTCCTCTTTATTAAGCAGAAAAACCACTCGAAAAAAAAAGGGCAGCAATTTTTCTCATGCTCACTCGCATTTGTTTACAGTCCAATCTAGTCACCAGGAATCCCTGGCTGGTCTGTGGCCAGCACTTGCCCATATTCTCATGACAAAGAGGTTCACAGGTCATGGCTCAATAACTTTTGGTTGCTTAACTCGCTTCGATTTCCTCATCTTCCTGTAAAAATAAGTTTCTACACAGGTGGCTCCCTTCGCATTGACAAGCACAGAGAGAAAGGAGTGAGAGAGAAAAGAGAAGAGAACCAATAATTATTTACTGAGCAGTTACTGTCAGCCTAGGTACTTCATACGTTGGTTCATTTAATTTTCTCAACAACGTGTAAGGTAGATACAACCATCCCCAAAGTTTCAGCAAGGAAAATGAGACTGAAATGCAGGTCTTTCCATACCACCTCAAAATGGTAAATCTGGACAATGAGCCCCACCAGCAATCCTTTTCAGCTGGGTATAATACAGAACATTTACTCCATTAGCACTGAGACTCAAGTTCTCTCAAGTCCCCACCAGCTCCAGTCAAGAAACTCTTGAGCATTCTCACTGAGCAAGGAACATGCATAGCTCCATCCAATTTCCAAGTGCCTAAGACCAAAAATAAATCCATGTACATTTGTGCTTCTAAATTTGTAGCCTACAATGCCTACCACTTTGTTGTGATGATGAAAAACCTTTAAACCACAAGGGACAGGAACTCGGTGCTGCCTTTGTGACTTAACCACACCTACGTTTCCCATTTAAGACACCGAGAAAACATTCTTGACTACTTCCTGCAAGATCAGTTTCTGAAATTCTGGCTCAAGCCACAAGTGTGATTCCAAAAGTACCCTAACTTCTTTCAGATATATTTTTTCAGTTGAAAAACATTTGTAAGCTCTTAGTTAAAATGAATGGGCCAATTACCAGTACAGGGCTCTTTATCAGCTGCTTCTGCAAAACCAAGCACTCTGATATATTGAGGTCTTTCATAACCTAGAGCAGTGGCTGCCAAACTTTCAAAATTTTCATTTAAAAACTTCTGAGAACACACTTGTATAAATGTATAGAGGTGACAGATAAAATATACTACATCAATAAGCAGGTCCCCAGATGGTGGTTACTCTTTAACTGCATAAATCATACATAAGCTTTGAAGGTTTGGAGTTTGAGGTTTTTTTTTAAAGGCATAAAAGTGTTATATGTGCATGTTAAAAAAAATAAAAAAAGTCATGAAAAATTAGAAAAATTAGGACAATAATCAAATGAGCAATAAGAAAAACTCCTAGTGTTTAAAGTGGTTAGCCAGAACTACTGACAACTGGGATATTAGATGATATCAGATGGCAGATGCCTAGGCAGACAGGTCAACATCTGCAAGAGGGACTAAAGGCCTTGAGGCTGTCCAGAAGCCATTGTCACTTAACTCTATGGTCACCACCACAGCCAAACGGCAGCAACATCACCTATTACTTATTATTACTGTTGGGGTCATCACTGTGAACATTTACTGAGTGCCTAAGACATGCTAGATGCTGTGCCAGGTGTTTTATATACATAATTTCCTTAAATTATAACCATCCTTCAACAGAGGTATTAGCATGCTCATTTTACAACAGGAAATGCAGTCAGCATATAACCTAACCAAAAGTAACACTGCTACCAGGAAGCAGAAAGGAATTTAAACTCTATACCCCTGCTCTGTTGGTACAAAAACATGAATAAGTGTATATTTAATAGTAATAATCTGCTAGTGTACATTTTCTCAATGGAACTATTATTCTCCACACTTAAAGCACATTTAAGCATATTACTGTGCTTTAAAAAACATTTTCATATTCATCATTTCCCCAGTTTATTAACCCAACAGCCTGAGAGATGTGAAAGAATATCTACCATTAAATATAGCAAAATCAGGCAGTGCCAGGAGCAACTGCTGGGCATCCAAGAAAGCCAATCTGGTGGAAGTACCTTTTCTTTGAAGAATCTCATTCAAAAAGTCAAATACTTACAGTTGGCAAATTCACCAAAAACAAGATCTACTGTTGTGTAATAAGGTTTCTGATATATGAATATACTACCCATAACCACATTCGACCTGGCACCATAGCAACTTGGAATCTATTTTGCAATCACAAAAATAATGTTTGGGAACAAAAGTGTAAATGTTTAAACTGGGAATACAAATATTGTTTAAAATTTTTTAAACCTCATAAAACCTCAGCAATGGAAAGGGTTCTAGACTTCTACCCGGGCGGGGGTTCTCCTCACCACCTCCATTGGGCTTCTGGGGAAGGGGTATTTACAATCTTCACCACCAACCACTGATACATTTAATGAGCATTCATAATATGCCAAGCATGCTAGATACATTAGCTCATTATTTCGTTTCTGAAATGAAATAATGACCATAGTATACAGGAAACATACTTTCTGCCTACCGGCAAGAAAAATGGGCTAGAGAAACATGGGGGAAAAAACATTTCCCTATTTTCCACTTTTAAAAAATACAATAAAAAGTACAAAAGTAATTACCTCCGGATTGTGGGATTATGGATAACTTATCTTCTTTACATTTATCTTTTTCTGGTCTCTAAAATAAATACTTCTTCATGACCAGTATTTATTACTTTATATAGAAAATTTTCAAATGCATACAAAAGAATAAAGAATGTAATGAAACTCAAGTTCCTTTTCAACATTAATTATCAACATACAGCCAATCCCACTTTCCCCTTTATGCCTAGTGGATTATTTTAAAGCAAATCCCAGATATCACTATTACTTCATCCAATAAAATAGTTCAATTTGTATCTCTAAAGTAGTACCAATAAAAAGAAAACACAAAAGCATTATCACACCTAAAAAATTAACAATACGTATTATTTTAATCAGAAAAAAATGTTTTCAGAAAATGAGATATTTAAGGGGAAAAAAAGAAGAAAATACTCAATGGCATTACTACTTAAACGGCTTATGTGACTCAGTTTCACTGAAGAGGTCTTGGCTTCACGGTTGCCCTTTGAAGCCTTAAGAAAAACTGGCAAAAATGTCTGTCTCTAGTAATAAATGTTTCTGGGGTTTACCTGTTGAGAACTGCTTCCTTGTCTCCCAGACGACTTTTAATTTTACTTGTCAGATAGTCCAGAAAGAGTGTCCAGATATCCAAACAAGAGAAGTAACCTTCATGAGTAGGCTATGGTGCAAAAGAAATCCAGACAATAAAATTACTTAATGCAAATTCTCCTTAGAAAAAACACCCACAAGCCTGTATTCCCTTCAACTTCTTGGTAACCGCAACTGGTGTCTTTAGTTGATCTTCATGATTGAGCCCTGTTGAACTCAATGAGACAAGGGTACCATGGAACACATCATTAGGGAGATACCATGCAGGACATACTGAGTTACAAAACAAGCCAAGCAAACATCTATCTTAACAGGTGAGGAGGGCTCTTACGGATCGTTCAATTCAAATCTGTTTCACAGAAAAAGAAATTGGGAACCAGAGACACGATTTACTCAAGGTCACCACCCCTCCACCAATGGGCTCTCTACTACATATTAGCGCAAAACCAAAAATAAGTTTCAGTGGCTCCAAAGGTGCCAAGTTTACATATTTAAACATCATGAAAATAACACTTACAGTCTTACTATGCAACAGATTTGAAAATGAGCTTCTTAAGTCTTGGGCATTATCTTAACTGTAAAAGTAGGAGTGTCCTACAGGCTAACAGCAACCTCTAACCTGGTGTTAAGGACAATGTAAGGAGAGAAGACAGTCTTTGCAGGGTCCTGTGCTGGACCTCAGCACTAACTAAAGAACTTTGAGATTCTAGTTTATACAAAATCCAGGCACTATATTCTCCAACGTCTAGTCCTTCTTATATACATTCAGTTTCGACTTGTGGTCCCCCAATCCCTTACATATCCACTCAAATTCTTGCTACTTCCAAGAACTCTTTGGTTTCACTTTTGAGTGCTTCATTGAACCACGTAATTGGTGGCAGGATCGGATATGGAAAAAAATAATACCTTCTTCTTCTTGGCTCAGTTTTCCTTCCATTTCTGATCTACAAGGAAATCCAGAAGTTTACAAAGGAATGTACGGAATTTGCCCGAAAAATAACTAACACTGGGTGGCAGCGGGCAATGCGAGTTTTGTACTCAAGCTGAATCTAAGGCAAAAAAACTGTAACTTAAAAAATAGGCAGACTCTAAGCTCACAATCCACAGGGTAGAACTAGACTGCTACAGCTCAATCAGGGCCACTGATAGGACCATCCTCAGAAAACTTAAAAAGACCATTTCCCGTCTCCACTTCATACTTCATAAAACCAAGATGTCTGTAAGATAAGAAAAAGTAGAAGAATAAGCTAGAGAAACAATGAATAAGCCATGTGAAAATAAGATGAGTAGCTGGCAGACAGACACTCAACTTGCATAGCCAGGAAATATATGTAGTCTTGTCCTGGCTTTGGCTTGCTGAGCTTCCCTTAAGTAAGTCATCCAGTTGTCCTTCCTTAGTTTGAAGATACCCACCAGCCCCTCCAAAGAACATTAACTGATCAGATCATATGGAAGTCCTTTTGCGAAAAGCCACCACATAAATCCAGGTTTTACAGTGATATCAATACTCTTTACAAATATACAAATCTTCCTCATGCATCTGAATTGAGGATTTACTGTGTGGCTCAAGGCTGGGGAAAAAAAGATGGGCAGATATACCCTCTGTGGAACCTGAAACACCACCATTCACATCCACACATGCAGGCCTCACTGTGAGGCCTTGTGCACTGCACTACCTATGGTCTGGCCTTTGACAACTGCTGTGGGCACAGATGGTTACGATCATAAAGATGATAGGCTGGCTATACTTTTGGAGTCATTCAACTTTTCAGAATCCATGACTCATAGACCCATTTTAAAAATGTACCTGTACTCAGATTTACTTTTCAGATTCCAGGGCTGATTAATCACAGAAGATCCTGTCAAGTCTCTTTAAGAATAATAGTATCACTAATAACAGTATCACTCTTATCCCCACATGGTTTGTTGTGGTTAGCTGTCATTTTCATCAGTCTATCTGATCTTCACAATAGTCCTGGAAAGTGGACAGATCTATTTTCTATAGAATATATAGAAACCAAGGATATAGAAACCAAGGTTCAGAAGCAAGGTTACTTGCCCAAAATGACATGATAAGGAACAGAAACAGAACTAGAATATGGATCTTAAGACTCTGGTCTAGAGCCCTCCCCTACACCCCATGCCATACTATTTCAGAGTTTTAAGAAGAAGAGGCAAAATGAAAAATGCAAGACCAAGAAGGAATTGGTAATGATACAGTAAAAGAAGGAAGAGAATGACAGAAATCATGTGCTTATACAGACACTTCAGGGACTCAGCAAGGAAATAAAGTGATGGTGGAGGCGAACGGGTGGTCAGCCCTAGTGGCTGGAGGGACTGAAGCAAGACACTTAGGTGAAAGAAAAAATGCAGGAAAAGAAATAGAGGAGAGGAACTGGTAAAAAGAGGACACTAACACCATCTTTATTACTATTCTCTCAAATATGTTTATCAGTACTAAGATGTCTATAAATTTTAGAAACAAAGGCAAAAAATATTGAGTATTCCTATTAATAAATATCCCTCTAGACAAGAAGACACATCTTCTCACTTTCCAGATAATTAAACTATGATAAAGTAAGTTCACAGTTAGTGAGTAGATGAGAACGTAAAGCTCTCTCTGGAGAGCATTTAACTTCTTATTCTTAAATCTTATCCTAAAAAGCTTCCCTGCCACCAGCTCCTAATCACAGAGTATGCCCTGCCACCTTTCCTCCACTCTGCCTTTCCAGCAAAGGGCTGCCTACCCTATAGTAAACCGCACAGAGAACGTTCCAGGTTCCTGCCCCTCTGCCTGATGCTCAGAATCTGCTTCTGCCCAGGACACCAACTCTCACAGTCTGAGAGTCTGCACCCAGAAAGAAAGGGCCTCACATAGGAGGTCGGCTGACAGAACCTCGTTGTTCGCTTTATTACCATATCTATTTCTTTTTCCAGTATGTAAATATAACATGTAGAAATGTATACAACCACCACTTTCGATTCAATGGAAAACAAACACACGGGATTCTAGTGAAAGAATCATAAAAGATGAACACTGGCCAAAGACCATGAAGATGCCCACTGCAGCCAATCTCCTTAGGTGAGGAAACTGAAATGGAAGGAAATTTTAAAAAACCTTTCCAAGGACACAGACCTAATAGAAATAACCAGAACTCAACACAGAATTTTTGAGTTCAAGTCCAAAGAAGTAGGCATAAAACATGAACACTTTAACAAAATTTTTCAGCTTTCTTCTATACCATATATACCAAAAGATCCCTTTCTACATACGGAGCAAAACAGCAAGACATTTTCATTCCACTTTCCCAAATAAACTCCTTCTTTCTCACCTCAGCACTGGCTCCTTATCTTTCATTTCTGCTATACTTAATCCTAAGGTATCTATCAAATCCTTTTTTCCTGGTCCCCTTTAAGATGTCTCTGGACCTGTCTCAAAACACCACCTCTGATGCTTCTCTTCTATATCCTCATCCTCCCACATCTCATCGCCTCTGCTATTTCTTCTTAGGTCTGGTGAGCTCTGTGTGTTTTCCTTCTTATTCTGCACTCACTGGCTCCTCTGTCAGACATCTTGAGACTTCTTCAACCTTTAGTCATCCTCTTCCACCTGCACCCTTCCCTCTGGTTCCCAGGAATGGTTCAGCCTTACCACTGGGTAATCTGACTTTTACGTGCCAAGTATCTCTTTGAGAAAGGCTAGCTCTCACATTAAATTCTTACTCCAAATCCCCTGTCACGTACACACCTCCCTCCTAGCCTAGACCCTTGCCTCTCCTCTAGTCTCAATTAAGCTACATTAGCAGTTCAAACAACCCAGCTGTTTCATCCCTACTATATACCAACAAAAGAGCTACATATGTACTCCAAAAAATGTATGCAAAAATGTTCACTGCAACATGATTCATGATCACCAAAACTGGAAGTAGCCCAAATCAGCAGTGGAATGGATTTTCAGATAATGACTTACTATAAAGCAATAAAAATAAACAAACTACTGCCATATAACACAGATGAATCTCACAAACAATACTAAATGACAAAAAGCCAGACAAGACAAATACGCCTTGTATGTTTCCACTTAGAGAAGTCTAAAACAGGCAAAACTAATCTGGGATGTTAAGGCCAAGATTGGGATTACTTCCGGAGAGAAGTGTGGGGGAAGTGATTAGGAAGGAACAGGCGGGGATTTCCGGGGGTGCTGGTAATGTTCTACTTCTTGACTTAGGTGGTCGTTACATGGTTTGTTCATTTTGGAAAAATGCATCAAGCTGTACATGTATGATTTATGTACTTTTCTCTGTGTGTGTAATACTTCAATAAAAAGCTGATTAAAAACACATACAATGGACACAAGGGATAAGGTGTAACAGAAATGTCTACAAGTAGACTGTAGTAATGGCTGCACAAGTCTATAAATTTATTGAACATCACTGAATTGTACAATTACAATCGGTGAATTCAGTAGTATTTAAATTTTATCTCAATAAAGTGTTAAAAATATACATATAAAAAAGACTGAATCACTAGAATATAAACTCGATGAAGGCAAGGACTTTAAGGGTTATATGCCTAGCTTCTGAAATACAATATGAGTTCAAAAAACATTTGTTGAATAGAGGGAAAAAATAAATCCACCAAAACTTAACTCTTAAGAGCTTCACTAACCTCCTGTGGTGACAGTTATAGCACTAAAGGCCTTAATTTCAGACTTTTTCTATATTTTGCTTATCCAACATAACAGTGATTAAGAGCACAAATCTTGGGTTCAAATCCTGACTCCACTGCTTATTAATTGTATGACCCCGAGAAAGTTACTTTTTGTGCCTCGGGTTCTTTATCTGTAAGACAGATATGATAATAATACTAATACCTCATGGGGGTAGTTATGAAGGATAAATGTGTTAATCTTCACATAATAAGCACTATATAAATGTTTAGGAAATAAAGTAGTTCTTCTCCTGAAACTAACAAAGTAGACTTTTGGGGAAGGAAGGGGCAATTCTGGTGCTTTACCTGATGAAATGTGTACTTGAACAAAAGTGTCAAAAACTCCACCACAGGGAACTGGGAGTAGGACTCGATTCTTCTTAGGTGCACACTCACAAAAAGCCGCAGAAAGTCAGTAAACTTCTCAATGTAGCTGAATTAAGACAAGAAGACAAAGGTGACAATAAAAACCCAGTCACCTCCTTAGAACAGATCTCAAATTCAATCCAAATTTCTTTCAGTACAGAACTACACAGATTTATATTTTCAGTTAAAAATATAAAGGTAAAGGCCTGCAAAAATTACCTACAGCTCAGGCAACCCTTCATTCCATTACCACCTGAAACATAGCAAAAAAGCAACTTTAATCCTCAGACACCATGTACTAAGGCATCTTATAAGCTAGTGCTCTCATATTTTCCAACTCATTAGTGTTATGACCCAATTAAAGTGAAAGGAAATGGTACTAAAAAGTTGATGGGCAGATCATTTGTGTCATTTCAATGTGGCAAGTATGGAAGGCTGTTTTCTATGCCAGGAGGCTAAAACATTAAAATAAATGTGCTAAAAAGACAAAAACAAAACAAGGCTATACAAAAGGCATGGCATCCAAGTAAGATATATTCAGGCCTGCCCTCTCACTCCTGGTGCTAATTAAACATAGCACATCGCGATCCACTCCAAAGTGATTTCAAACGTAAGGAAGGGAGACTGTTAGAGCTGAAAAAGCCTCAGGACAACTTAATCTAATGCTTCATTTTAAAGATGAGGCCCAGAGAGATAAAGTGACCGGCCTGAGGTCACTCAGCCAGCTCATGGCAGAATGGAACTACCATTCCCTCCCAATCCAGGGCTCCTCCTTTTCACATCACAGTGCATCCCCAATTTATTTGTATTCATAAAATCATTTCACAGAAGAGAGTGGGTCACAGCCGCGAGGGTAAGAGATTTTTGCTATTAAATACACAGCACATCATCACTCTCACATTTCAGAAACTGTCATTTTAAGCCCCTAAATACCAAAAGGTGATTAGAAAATGAGATGGACATATCTCTATAAATCACATTTCAGAGACCAATAAAAAAAAGATACAGACATAAAAGGCCTTAGCCAAAAATTAAATAATGGCTAAAATCAATTCTGAAACTTGTAACTACAAAACACTATTTTTTAAAGCACAGATACGTAAAATAATAAAGGGGGAGAAAAAGATTACAACTGAAAAGAGCAAAACTGGCCCATAAATAAAATGTCACATACTGTTCCTGGGACCTATTGCTCCGAGGGTGGCCAACCAGTCTGTCTGACCTCCACACATATATAAACTTATTTGTAGGTTTAAAAAAACAACATTAATGTGTTTGCCAAATACTTGAAAAACAGTAAGGCACTGAAATCAACTGTTTTTAGAGATAGAAAAGTACAAAGAGACTTCTCTCTGATGCCTTCAATCACTAATGCTCATGAGTAGGAAATTCTCACTCCTCACTTAGCTTATTACATTTTTACATGGATTTTCAAAATCGCCAACCAGTTTGCTGCTCTTTGAGAAGATGCACTCAATTCCCTGCCACCCATAAAAGAATAAAAAGAAGTCATGGGTAATATATCAAGCAATCTCAATTTTTATTTTAATCTCCAACCCAATTTTTTAAAGAATACAAACAAGGCTGTTGAGTAGCTAAAACTACAGATTTTATTTCACCTCATTTTCTTTCCCTTCCCCACCTTCTGGTACAGGTGCTAATGAGCAGTAGAAAGTTAGAAAAAAGGCAGTAAAGGAGAAGAGAAGCAAAGGACCTGGGTAAGTAGCTCCTCAACAACCGAGAATGGACTGAGCTGTTTAGAATTAGTGGTAAGGGACTCAAGAGCCAGGAAGCGAGCACACAGTATTATGTCACCTTTCTGCTTCCAGGCACCTCTCAGCTTTCACGGGGCAATAGGAAGCATAGGATTAAAATAAAAAACCAAGAGCACAAAAGTTACATGTAACAAAATCAATACAAAGATAACCCATGACAACATTTCTATACCACCCGAGGATAAACCATAACAAACATTATGCTACAAGTAAAAGTCAAATCAACTGATAATGATGGTTGGTATAAGCAGTTAGATTTTTTTTTAATATGAACATAAAGCCTTTCTTAACCAAAGCTAGAAAAAATATAAAATGTGTTTGAATACCGATGCCTTTGAATTCATATAGAAAGTTATTACCAAATAATGAAAAACAAAACATTACTATACCAGATGAGTTCTTTTATAACTGTACAAAGAAAATTTTACACAAAGCTTGTTTACAATGAGGCAAACCAAAATAATCTTATGTACCAATTTTTTTAATTTAGAAAAACTTATTAAAATTACTAAATTTAAAAAACACCAAAAATGTCTTAACTTTAGGCACTAGACTTATATTCTTCTATTTACTCTAAGGAAAAAGAAGTAACTTAACTCTGTATAGCTTAATAACAAAAAACAAGCCAAGGAAAATTGATTAAAATATTAACTTTGGCTGACAGGCAATCTATACTTATTTACTAATTCAATACAATTTATCTGCTTGGAAGTTTCTGAACAGTCAACATGATGTTATTAACCTAAGTTTCCAATTTTCCCTCTTGATTTTACACCACAGTAACTCCATATTAATGAAAATTGTAAGACAGGTAAATGACATCATCTGCAAGGGAAATAAATAATGAGACCATGTCTCAGAGTACTGTGATAAAAGTCATCTTTTATAGTACTTAAGAAAGAAAAGTTAGGTAATTTTAGGCTCTATTCAGGAGGGCAGTAAAAAGAAACACAGGTGTCTGTTACATTAACTTGTGCTCCAATTAACATCTCTCCTTTCTTTTGATGAAAACGTGCCATCTGTGTAAACCTTACAATAGTAACGATATTCCCATATACTGCCCGATGTTCACTTGGGAAAAGTCAAATAGTAAAAACTGACAAGCCACATCAAGTGAGAAGGGGTGATCATAACTCCTGTACCTCCACGGACCTCCTCTCCTGTTCTTGACTACACATGAGCAGCAGTCTCAGTTCCTGCAGCACCTCAGACCTGCAGGCAAATAGTGAGGAAGAGGGGAGGAGCGGGGTGGAAGGGAGAACAGGAGATGGATGGGGAAAAAAGACAACAAACCTACACAATTCACAATCACTTTTCAAACTCACCTCATTTCCCTTAACCACCCTAGCCCTTCCAGCTAAGTTTAGACTTACTGGTACACACCTACCTTTCTGTTGCTCATCGGGAGCCCCACATTCTGAAACCAAAGAGGATTACAGACACCATGCAGCACACCGTGATAACTAGTCAAGGCCCTTTCTCAGGGCACAGCCGACTCTACACCTATTTGTATTACCTCTCATCGAGTTCTTCTAGCCTGCTCTTCACCGTGTGGGCATTGTTATCCTTGGTGATTTTCTGCAGGAGGTAGAAAGTCTGCTGGAACATACGCAGTAAATACTCCTCGAACTCCATAGGCACACAGTTCTTGGACATGAGTTCATTGATGCAGGACATGGCCAGGACCCCAAGCCGGCCGCGCTCCTGACCCAAAACACAGTTCTGGCTGCTGCCGTTAACTGATGCCATCTTTCTGGCCCGGATGTCACAGCCAAAGCGCGCAAAGTGGAAGATGGTGGTAAGGAGGGATGGGGTGATGCTGGCAGACAGAGGAATCCAACTGAAGAGATGGGCCAGGCACTCCAAGGCCAGGGAACAGATATACTCACTCTCCGCATCAAGGATGGGGATTGGCTGGTTCAACAGTTTGGCTGAACTAGGACTCTGCAACAGGTTACTCAGTAAGTCACCTGAAAATATAAAAGGCTTTTAAGATCCATACTGTCAAATCTCTTACAACCCAATTTGAGTAACTTCCTTCTTTAAAAAAAAAAAAATCTAAGCATTACTATAAAGCAGCAGTTCTCACAGTTTGGTCCAGGAGCCCCAAGACCCTTTCAGGAGTTCACGAATTCAAAACTTTTTTTTAAACAATACTATAATATTATTTTCCTTTCTCACAAGTATACAATGGAGCTTTCCAGAGGCTACATTACATGTGATATCTATCCAACAGAGAGAAAGCAAAAAAGCTCTTTCATTAAGATGTATGCAAAGATGTAAAATAATGTCACTCTTCTCAGTAAATGTTTGTTTGCTTTTTTATTAAAATGTTTATATATGAGTTCATCAGTTATTTTTAAATGAATTAATAAATATTTGTAAATTTTCTCAGTTTCAATATCAATAAACATAACTCACAAAGATCTTTGAGGACTTCAGTAATTTTTATTTAAGAGTAAAGGAATCCTGGGTGAGGGTGGGTGAAATGGGTGAAGGTGGTCAAAAGTACAGACTTCTAGTTGTAAGTAAATCCTGGGGATGTCAAATACAGCACAGTGATTACAGTTAATATATTTGAAAGTTGCTAAATCTTACAAATTCTCATCTCAAGGAAAAAAAACCTGTCACTATATGGGATGAAATATATTAACTAAAATTACTGTGGTGGTCATTTCACAACATATACATATGTCATTATGTTGTACATCTAAAACACAGTGTTATAATATGCCAATTATACCTCAATTTAAAGGCAGGGGAGAGGTTAAAGGTCCAGAGACTGGAAATTTAAGAACTACTGGGTTAGACAAGATGAGATCTGTGGACTTGCACCATCAGCAACACTGGCAACTTGTCAGAAAACACAAATTATCAGGTCCCATCCCACACACATCTATTAAAGTAGAATCTGGAGGGGCAGGGCCCAGGACTATGCATTGTTAACAAGCTCCTAGTTGATTCTTATGCTTGCTTAATTTTTGAGAAGCACTGGACTAAAGGAAACCATGTAAAATGAAATGCAGAGGACTATAATTTTAGAAAAGACAAAAGAAAAACATTCAAAACTATAACAAGAAAGTTTTCCTAAAGATGTGACTATACAAAATAAAAGGACTTACTCTGCCACCCCTAAAAATAATAAAGAGTAATCAATACTAAAAACTCTAGGACTAAGGAAGAAATGTGGGCAGGAAAAGCACATATACAGAGGAGAAAACATTGAATTCGGACTCCTCCACAATAACATTCCAAGCCAGAAAACAGTGGTGCAGTGTCTCCAAGTTCTAGGGCAAAGAATGACTTAACCCAAAGCTCTCCTTTGAGTATAAAAGAAGGCGACATTTTCTCAAATATGCAAAAACTCAGATTATATATTGCCTACAAATTCTTAAGGAAGTTGTTGAACAATGACACTATGCAAATAAAGCAATAAATAAAAGTAAAAAATTAAGGAACGTAGAAGTTATGAAAAAGGGCTAATGCAAGCATTGAATTAAATACAGAATCAAGACTAAACAAACGTAAGAATTACAGAAGGGTGTGCTTTCTCATTTTTCACAAACAAGAAGTCTCTACATACATGGCCTAAAATTAAAATATGTAGCAAGAAATTGGTTTTCATAATCATTTTTTCTTACCTTAGAGGTATCATTTTTACAAACTAATATTCTTTGTGAAAAAAAGCATCTCAAGGTCAACAATTCCTTCCATTTAATACCTTCTGTTAAGTTCAAGTAAAACTAAAATTTAATTGTTTTTATTCAAAATAAAAATATGTGACGTAATGCCATTTTGTCTTTTTACTCAGTTCTGTCTTATATATTGTCTTTGCACAGAGAGATCTCTAGAATGATTATCTCTGTATAGCTGAACACTGAGTAAATTTTTATATTTTATTTTATACCTTAACCTTAGCAGTTTTGTTTTGTCTTAAACACTCTTAAAATTACTGAGGACACCCAAGAGCTCTTGTTCATGCAGGTTATTTCTATTGATATTTCTCATATTAGAAACTAAAACTGGAGTCTTAAAATATTTACTTCAAAATAATTACAAATCTATTACATGTCAGCATAAATAACACATTTTTAAAGGAAAAAATTATAATTTGCTCCTTGAAAAATTAGTAAGATGAGTAGCACTGTTTTGGGAAACACATTTCCCAAAATGTGTTTCCCGAAACACATTTTGGGAAATCTCTTTAATATCTCACTTAAAAGAAGACAGGCCAATTCTCTTAAAGGCTTCTGCATTCAATCTGTTGTAATATGTCAAACTGAAGTATGTGAAGAAAACCCAGCTTTACGCGGACATACAAGTGGGCAGGGAAAAAAGCATTTTAGTGGCCTTTCTGATAACTATAGCTATTCTTTAACGTAATATTAAAATTTGATGAGTAGTAATTTCTTAAAGGTTAATTGCTATTCGGTGTACTCATGAGAATAAGAATAAAAATGACAATGTCTTAGTATTTTTATGAACACATATCTGACCTATGGGACCCCTGAAAGGGTTTGGGGGACGACCAGGGGTGATGAGAACTGCTGCCTTATACTAATGTTGGATGAATATGAACAAAGTAGTTAACCTTTCTCAACCTCAATCTCCTCAGCCATTAAAATCAGAATTTTGTAATTTATTAATAAGAGTGTTAATTTCCACTGTTAAAAATATTCTAAAGCGTTGTCCCCTGGTATTTTATCTTGAAGTATATTTGCTGGTTTCTGTTGCAGAAGAGTTGCTTTTAATACTAGATGAGACTCATGATCTCAGCTACCCAAGCTGATAACCAGAGGATTTGATTTCAAAGAATAATGCAAGAAGCATGTTCAAGTAGAATCTGCAAACGTTTCAATTTGTTTGTTACTGGATTATTTTGATTTTTGGAATTGCTGTGGTGGCTGTCTACTTGAGTCACAGAACTTTCTCTCTTGCAATGACAGTAATTATTTCTGGTATTACTTTGTTTGTCATTCATGAACTGACGGCCATTTATGGAAGATGCCGAAGTCAGGAGAAACCACTGCTACCCAACTAGAATTCTTGGAGTGTACACTTAACTAGGATCAAATTGAAGCTATAGCACTGGAGAAACCAAGAGACACCACCTCAGTATGATCTTATATTAAAAACGGGCATCTTTGGGCCGTTGGCCTTTTCAAAGTCTCTTGAACATTTTTAAATAGAAATCAATTCTGGCTTTAAAAAAAATAAATACACACAAAAAAGTCCCATGCTTTAGCTCAGAATTTTTCCAGAATGGGAATGCTGAATGAAAACATCAAAAACAATAATGATGTTCAGAACATCTGATGTGCTATTATTATTTGCTTAGTGCTGCACTAGGCACTTTATTTACATATTTTCATTTAATGCTCACAGCTCTGAGGTAGGTATTATTATCCACATTTCCAGGTTGTTAGAATAACTACAACATAGACAAATTAGGCATTTCTCCCACGTTCCACAGCTAGTAAGAGGTAGAGCTAAAACTGAAACCCCAGAGCCCATGCTCCTCCCCGAAAGGCAGGTCACCTGGAAAGATTATGTAACCAGGAAAAATCATTAGTAAGAAAGATAATATTCAAATATAGAAAAAGATGTATGATCTAAAGTCTCATATAAAATAGCACGTTTACACTATGACCACAACTATAGAAAGATAAAAGGACAAAAACTAAACAGAATTATGCAAAGGTAAAAGTTATTTAGGTAAATAGGAAGACCTGTGACATTTTTCCCTCAAAACAACAATCTTTTAACATTGTTTCTCATAAAAGTGATTATACTCAATGTTTCGAGATTTTTTAGATCCTAGAAGAGTTTTTCAAAACTGTATTTTAATCAAAGTAGAAGAAATCACCACAGAACAGGGACTCTGCTTCGTGCTGCGACATTTCCAATGTGAATTTGAAAGACCTTAACACGCTGGCTGTATAAGGGGGCACCTTGAGTATAAAACCTGAGGGCGACTTCATCCGCCCTGAATGGGCCTGGCCCTGACAGCAACACGTACCATGCCCCCAAAGGTGTATGGACAACTCCAGTGCATTTCCTAAGTTGGAAGCAACCCGGATGTAGCTGGAACACCTACACTAGGCTTTCATGCAAAGATCCCCTTGGCCTTGTATTTTTTTAATTCTTGAAATCTTATGTTTTCCATTCAGTTCAACATTTACTAACTCAGAGTTTCCCAACCTCAGCACCACTGACATTTTGGGCTAGGAGATTCTTTGTTTTGTACATTGTAGGATATTTAGCAGCATCCCGAGCCTCCACTCACCAGACGTCAGCAGTACTCGCTCCTCCAGTTACGGTAGCAAAAATCCCCTCCACACTGCCAGATAGTCCCTGCAGGGCCAAGCTGGCCCAATTGAGAAGCACTGACCTAAACGTAGCCTCAGTCCAGTAAAATGGGGAGAAACTCTATTCAAGAAGCCCTTAGGAGAAAATGAGATTACAGTTGTTGGGAGTGGCTCTCCCAAGTCCCATCTTTCTATAAGTAGCTTATAAATATAAAGGAATACACGTGAAGATTTGCAAGTACACAAAGATACGCAATTTGGAAAGAGTTTGGGAAGAAACAGGAAGGTATAAATTAGTCTCAATGAATTCAAGCTCTCTGCAACCAGAAAAACTTTCCATTGCTAGTGTGTGTACAGATCTATATTTGAAACTACATACCATGTGGACAAGAAATTTTTATTTCAGAACAATTGAAGCTAGTTCGGAATCTCAGTAGACTGGATGCTAAACTAAGCTAGGATTCAACTATCTAAAAGCAAATTTAATGCACTTTGATCGCTTTTTTTTTCCATTTGCCTAAGCAAAAAGAAGACAAGAGACTAAAAGGGCTGAGGCTGCCCACGTGCAGCAGGAAGCAACAGGCACAGCATGCAGAGGACACACCCACATCTTCCCTCATTTCATCCTCCAAGGACAGTTACTCTCCTTTTCGCAGCTGAAGACATCAATGTGAGAGAAGGCATACAGAGTAAGTGGCAGAGCAAGGGCTCCAAACCAAGGGGAGGAGGAGGCCAACGGAAGTGGTGAGAGTGACCAAGAACACAAACTTAGGACAAGACAGTACACCTAGACTAGGGATGATGGGTTGACAGCCCTCTTCCACCAATCATTGGTGATGTGATCTCTGGCAAGTTACCCACCATGAGCCCCAGCTTCCTGGTTTGTAAACAAGACATAAAACCATCATCTACTTTACAGGATTCTGGTCTAGTGAGGGGCGTTTAGGAGATAAGACAACAATCTGGGGAACAATGCTGTAGAACAATAAACCACATACACCCTTCGAGACTTTTTCCACACTGTTAGAGAAGTTGTTGCAAGAAAGTGATTGGACAGAACACAACTTTGTGAGACAGTGTATGAGAACAGAGACCAAAGGCCCACAGGGCTAAGCCTGACAGGGAGCTGCCCAGGATTCGGGCAGGGAAAGCCCGGCAGGGACTGTTGACAGGGTGTTTAGGAATGATTTGGTTAGCCACTGGTGCCCTAAGATTTCTCAGAATGAATTTCCTCCATAAAACTAAGCTTATGGTCAAGAAAGCTAAACAATTTTCTAGAAGTTTAACTGCTTAACTTGGTTTTAAATGCACAAGGCAGTTAAGCAAAAACAATTTTCTAGAAGTTTAACTGCTTAACTTGGTTTTAAATGCACAAGGCAGTTAAGCAAAAACATCAAAACAAATGTTGATTAAATCATCAGCACTGTCCAAATAATGAAGCAAGATCTGATGACCTCACTTGTAAATGTCACAAAGAGAAAAAAGGCGTAACAAGGGAACGTGCAATTCTATTTTTTTAAAGGGGAAGCATAAAAAGCTTACTTAACTCCCTACGCCCCTAACAGTCTCTATTTATTTTGCTTTTTCTCAAATACTAAAATTCAAGACTTTGAAAATTTTTATTTGTGTCTAAGAGGCAATTCTCAAGAAGTATGTGTCATATTTTTAGGTTTTGTTTATGTGGAAATATCAAATTAGTTCATATTTTATTTTACCTAACCTCATAAACAAAACCTAGGCAACACATTAAAGAGTAAGCATATATTTTTGATCTGTGTTATTTGATATTCCCCAACCTGGTCTCCAGAAAAATAAGTCTACTAAAGTATAAACTGAGTTATACTAAAGTATAAACTGATCTATGAGTTATCTACTAAAGTATAAACCTGAACAAAGCCAACTAAAAAACAGCTTCTGGTAGTGGAAAATCATCTCAGAAAAACAAGTTTCACTGGAGGACACTGCTGCTGCTAACTTAGACTGGATGCTAAACTAAGCTAGGATTCAACTATCTAAAAGCAAATTTAATTCAAAAGAACTAATGTTTGCAAACTAGTATTTAAATGAAAGGACACATTTAGGATCAGCCAACCTGCAAGAACTTCCAAGGGGTAGACTCATAAAATCAAATTTCTACATCATTTTTAATTTTTTCTTTAATCAAATATTGCAGAATAGAAATTGCTAAGTGACCTCAAATAGCCACCTTGAAAATGAAGGTTTGCCACGAAGTACAAATAAAGTTCAATTTCCTGTGGGCTTTCAATATACTCTAGACCTCCATTATAGTTTTTAATCTAAGAAGTATGACAAACGACTCTAATAGTTTTAATCCAAGTTTGATAAATGGAATTTGGAATAATTAATATACTATGAGCAGTTCCCAAAACTCTATGGTATATTTTCAATTCTCTAGTAACTGCAAGAATTTCAACTTCCACATATTAACAATAGGCTACATGAAACAGCTTGGGCTTAGAGATGTCTGATTTCAACAGCCCATTTCCTTGGGGCAAAGAAGAAAGATGTGGAAATATTTCTCATTAACCACATCAACCTTTACAGTAAAAGAAATATGTGCCAATTCATAGGATGTACTCTACTTGAAAAGCATGTATGATCATTTAGTATAAACAAACACATTTAGAAACTAAAAGTTCCTGTTCAGACACAATTTCCTCTTTCCATTCATCCTTGAAAGCAGCCATTTTTAGGTGAACTGCACTCTAACTTCTGAAACAGATATTAATATATCTGTGGACAGTAACTAAGCCACCAGTAAATTACTTAATGAGCACTGCAAATACGCCCATGCATTAGCTTTATCAAATTATTCTGAACTAAGGTAAAGTCAAAGCTGATTACAGCACACTGGAGTTTTAATCTATCCAGACCAACATGACCTTTCCCTGAGCCCAGTGGGGAAGAATGCACTCCACGTTCCCCAGTCCCCTCCTTCGGGCTGCCACCCTCCTCCTGCAATAGCAACCCCTGCAGAACTGCAAAGCAGACCTGACAAGCCCACAGGCTCATACGAACCTCAGCATGAGAAATACAGCCATGAAGATTGAGAAAAAGGAAAAAACAGACCAGGAGGGTCAGCAGTTATAAGCTGAAGGGGATGGAAGTGGATGCCAGAAGATCAAAGGTGCCACCTTCCTGATAGGCAAGGAAGAAACAAATTATGTTGTTCAAAATATTACATTAGAAAGTACAAGTACTTACAAGAAACTAAGAAAGCTAGCTACTCAGAAAACATGGGCAAAAAGGCCAAAAACAGATTAAGGAAGAATCAGCATCTGTATTTGGCATAAATAAGCAACTGCTGTCCCACTAAGACTCTCGATTTCACTTAAAAAAGGAACGCCACGTGTGGTGGGCAAACCATTACCACTTTCTCCTGAGGTCGGGGATGGTGGTGGGGTGGCAGCAGTAACGCTGTGTTTATCCCAGACAGTCTCCAAGATACCTACACCAAGAAAGGAAAAACTGAGTTTAAGAGAGAAATAAAGTCCAACATATGTAAATCAGATTTAGAAAAACAATGTATTGATTATCTCTGATCAAACATCAGTCTCTAAATATCCCTCTCTCAGTTACATGTTCAACTGCTTCTTGGACAGCACTACTTAGATATTTTAAACTCAATTTATCTTCCCCACGAACCTGTCACCAGTCTCCTTACATTCGCTCACCATAACCAGCACCATCACACACAATCTCAGCATCTGGCCTCTGCTCTCCCCACCTTGCCTCGCTCCTACCCCACACAAAAGACCACATCATGCTAAACTGTTTGCCGGTCCTTCCACATGTGTTCTACTCTTTCTCAATCTCTGACCTGCTCTCCTTCCCCGGAATCTAAACTTGACCTTGACACCAGACTAACGCTACCTGTCTGGCCCTCAGAACTCAGCTCAGCTGTCACCTCCTCCAGGAAGTTTTCTTGCCTGTTACACTTTACCTGCACATAACAACACACTTTCTTAAGTTGCCTTTCCTCTCCACTAGCATATACATTACTAGAGGGCAGGGGCTGTGTTTTATTCCTCTTTTTGTCTGTTCACAGAACCTGGCACCTAAGATCATAAAGCTTTTGAAAATATTTTGTTGTCAAAATATTTACTATTACAGCAAAAACAAACCCTGAATGTATCATGCTAAGTAAAAAAAGCCATATACCAAAGGTCACATATTATATGATTCCATTTTTATGAAAGTCAAAATAGGAAAATCCATAGAGACAGAGAGTAGATTAGAAGCTGCCAGTGGTTGGAGGGCACTGAAAATATTCTAGAATTAGCGTGATAGTTGCACAATCTTGTGATTATATTAAAATCCACTAAGTTGTTACACTTTAAAATGGTGTATTTTATAAGTGAATTAAATCTCAGTTTAAAAAATTTTAATGTTCATACAGTAGAACTTAGAAGTATCAGACATGGTCCCTAACTCTAGACATTTAACACCTAGTTGGGGGTGTCAATAGCGCTCTGAATAAATAAATGCTCTGAGAGTTGGGTGTCCCCCTAGACTTTTGAGGAAGGACAGGAGACAAATAAGATTACTTTTGATTAAGCATTCTTACAACCAACTTTAAGTGCCCACTACATGCCAAGCACTTCCATGAAGCATACAAAAGAAAAAGTTCCTAGACATGCAGAAAGAAACCTGGGTAGATAAGGACTTCCTTTCACTACAACACTCCTTCAAGCAAGCCCAGGCTCCTGGTGCCTCCAGGCCTCTCAGCCAGGCACCACCTCTCCTAAGGAGCAGGCCCACTGGCAGCACAGTAGTCATGGTCCTCATGACTCAGGGCACTCCACTCCTCCTACCTTCCTGTCTCATTCCTTCTATCTAGTCTTACTCTTCACACATTGGCATGGGGTGCTAATAAAACAGAGAAGATGATAAAGAATGCAACCTACAACTGCAACCTAGCACACAGGGCACTGATTCCACACCTTGCCTCACTTCCCGACACACAACTTGAAATTTTCACATCTTCCTTCTCCTCCAACTTCTCCTGATCTTAAATTCAAATTATTTTAAGTAAAGTTTGCCACCCACCTTACTTAGAATGCAGTTATCAGCAGTTCAATCATATTCCTATGACCTAGTCCACACCTCATTAATCACGGTAATAGTGGGGACCAATTAATGGAAGACTATAAGGAAAATAAGTTACAAATATTTTTTGAGTTTCTACCTAATGTGCTAGACACTGAGCTAGGTGCTGGGAATAAGGCAGCACATTCTTTGTTTTTATGCTCAGGTCGGTAAGAGCTAAAACACCTAATAGGAAATTCTGAGCACCAGGCCTGAACTCTGGGCGACGCGGGCAGGCCCCTGTCTCTTGGCACACCACCGAAGTGCTAACCTACCTGTCAGCAGCCCAAGCACCGTCTGCACCTGGTCCAGCAGCAGTTTCCGCAACTCCTCCTTCCGAGCCACACTGAGGTCTTCGCGGGGACAAGCCAGCTCTTCTGAAGTTGTCTTCAACATGATCAGCCCCAGGGGGGTTGTCACAGGGGACTGGATCAACTGCCAGGAAAATGTAAGTTCTGAGTAGACTATTTTAGCCATTAAGGTATAAAGAGGACAGAGTAACATCACACCTGTGAAGTACCTGTGTGTTTAATTTCACATAAATCAATGCTTTAGAAAAATGACTTAAGAGTACATTTATGTACCTCTTAATCATTCAAAATATATTCTCATTTTATTTTTAAAATGAAATGCTAATATCTCGAGCTTAAAATAAAAAACAATGCTCTTTTACACCAATATCACAATTTTTATACATGTCCAGATTCCCAACAGGGCCTTGGTTATTTTGCCCAGATAAACATATTAGTGATTAAAATATGTGTAAACCAATTTGTGATATCTTTTCAACATTCAGATCTTAAATAGACTTCATATTTCTAAGCTTTGCATGTTTCATGCCAAGTTCAAGTTTAAACATGTGGCAGGGCAGAAATGGGCATACACATCATTAAACTATAACTATGGTTACGATTTTGCAAATACTATGCAGCAAATTAAGTTACTTTTTCTTGCATCTGCAACATCCACTATACCATAAGTTTCCTTAAACAAAAAGACAGGAAAAAAAGGTTCACCATCAACAGCATAACAGTATTTATCTTTCTAATCAATTTCACAAAATTCAAAGCACTACTACTGCATTTATTTTTCAGTTTCCAGAAACAGTAAAAGTAAACGAGGTGCCATTAAAATTCTCTGTTGAGTTATATGCAACAATCTATAAGAAAGCAAACAATTTAAGGAACACTTGACCATTTTCTTAAATCATAATTAACTTTAAATGTAGTTCCTTCTCTGATACAAATAAAATTTTTATTTACTCTCAGGGTTGGGCCTTGTTAGTACTTGGATGGGAGACCACTTAGGAAGACCAGGTGCTGTAGGTGTAAAAAAAATTTTTAAAATAAGGGATTGTAAGCTGACAAGGTCCTTGCAATCTGTGAGGTCAACCAAGGGTTGCCTTGTCTAAAAAAAAAAAAATTTATTTACTCAATCTACAAAATGAAAGCCTTAGGGAAGAAGAGGACACCAAGAACTACACCCAGACAGAACATATATTTCCCAATTCAAGAAACACAGGGCCTTTTCCTTTCCCTTGAACACAACTCTTCCCACTGGAGACCAAGGAAAAGTTCATCCCCAAAGAGTAGGAAAAGTACTCAATAATGAGAACTTATGATAAATTCAACTGCCCTCAGAAGCAGCATTATGTAAAATCAGCAGCAACTAATGGCGTGTTACAAATGCTTTCTGTGGGTAACAGAAGGAAACTATACTTTTGGTGGTGATACTGAGTATACAGACATTGAGTTATAATGCTGTCCGCCTGAAATTTATATGATGTTATTAACCACCATTACTTCCATTTAAAAAAAAATGCTCTCTATTAAATCAGTTCTCTTGAACACTAAAATTTCAAGTACATCATCTACAAGTATTCTCTTCATTTTCTACAAGTTTGGACTATTTCTAACACCAACTTAAATTCAGATGATGCAGTAGGAGAAGAACAGGAAGCTGTCATCTAACAAATTTTCTTTCCATAATAAAGCAGAACTGACCTTTCATAAGCACCTCTTTCCATTCGGAAACCTCTGGGTTATCCATCTGTACTTTATAACAGAGGTCCCCAACCTTTTTGGCACCAGAGACTGGTGCTCGTATGAGAATCTAATGCCTGATAATCTGAGGTGGAGTTGAGGAGGTGATGCTAGCGCTAGGGAGCGGCTGAAAATACAGATGAAGCTTCGCTCGCTCGCCACTCAACTCATGCTGTGCTGCCCAGTTCCTAACAGGCTACAGACCAGTACCAGTTCATGTCCCAGGGGCTGGGGACCTCTGCTTTATAAGATTTCTATTATTGCCCTCCTTTCACTTCTTTCCTTCTCCACCTATCATGTCTCCATTTTCCCCCAAGCCCTCAACCTTACTCTCTCAGCCAGAATGACCCATACTACCAAATATTCCATTTGGCAATACATTTTCCTGTAGATATGAAATGCTTCTGTGCTCCCCAGAAATAAATTCCTACAATATAGAAAATGTATCTTAAAGCCCTCCTTTCTTTCATCCTTTGAGAGAAGGGGAGACAGGCAAGAAACAGGCTGAAAATGAAAGTTATTCTCTTTTTGAAAGAACAGACTTATAAGATGTATAATTTTACTTCTCACTAGCTTTATGTCCAGAATGTTTTTTATTAAAATAGTGTTTCCTTTTACCATCTTCACATATATAATTTAAGTTCATAACGCAGGTAATCTCTGTAATTTATTTTAACAGAGAGAATAGCACTTTTAGGTTGAAAATCAAGTTCAGGTTCTTAGTGTGAGGTTCTGAAAAGGTACAACAATTTTTACTACCAATCACAGGAGAAAAGGCAATTTTTTCTATGCTGCTTGCCCCTTAATTATCTGGCCTCAGGTGCATTGTGACCAAAGGTCCAGCTCAGTAGATTTCAGGAATCTGAAGAATAGACTCTAAAAAGGTGGTGTGTGTGCCAGTACATGGGAGGAGGAAGGAGACAGAACAGTGGTCAGTTTTGACTTCAACTACTTCTGCAAATATCCTTCTGGGGCCCTGAATCAACTCCTCTCTGCCAGGTATGGTAGCTCCCACAATTGTAGCATAAACTGCATAGATGCCCCCAGCCAACTGTCACAGAGTTAAATTTTTTAACTATGCATCCCAGACTGCAAGCAGACCAGGATGAAACTAAACTCAAAAAAACCTTTTAGACAAGGTTTAATCAAAGGATTGTATAATGGTGAAGCTGATTCCAGAACCAGTTTGGTCTATTTTACCAATATCTGAAGAAAAGGTTCACTTTATCATTATCTGAATTGTCAGCAACTGAACACCATTCATTCTCGAGATGGCTTTCATGCCACTGACTGGTTCTCATGAACAAATAAGCAGCAGAAAATAATACAATCGGAAGGAAAGGATTTTAAAGATCACCAGGTCCAATCCTCTCATTTTACAAAGAAGGAAAAACAGGCCCACATAGCAGCAGGGCCTACTGAAACCAAATATGATTTGACAAGAATGGATGCAGACCCCAAATCCGCTGCCTCCCAACTCAATGCTCCTCCCACTATGGGATGTTTCAAGGTCACGAAGGCTGCATGAGGTTAAAAAGTCATTTTTGAAGATGTAGAAAGAGGGAAGTGGTAGAGGACAGCAGAAGACAACTAGCCTTTTTAAATCTCCAGGAGCACTTCACCTAAAAATGCTCTTCCAAATTCTCATTTATCATCTGTAATTATACTTCAAGGGTAGACAAGAAATATCTGTTCTTCAACAAAGGAGTTGGATGAAAACATGGCTCTTCCTCACTTCCTACTGGCTCACACTCCATGGCTTCCTCTCACGGGACATGCCACTAACCCTCCCAGGGATGAACCCAGTTAGACCTCCAACCTTCTTGGTCTTTCCATCCCCAGTGGACTTCCCAGCTCCCACCTAAGACAGCCATGGAGAGTTACCACAACTGTCCTCAGCTTGGAGTGAAGGTAAGTGAAACAGAACCAGCAAAGCCTCTCACCTCATATCCTACCACTCCAGGCTCCCTGGTCTCCTCAGTTTCTCTGCACTTTCTATATTCCCTCTGCCTAAAACACTGTTCCCCAGGATACCCATATGGATCACTCCATCACTTCCACTCAGGTTTCTGCTCAAATGTCTACTTCTCAAAAAAGCCTTCCACAATCATCCCGTCTAAATAACACTCCTGATATTCCCTTTCTCCTTACCCTGAGTTTAGTTTTCATCATGATACTTTAATAACCTGCAAGTATTTATCTGCTCATTGTCTACTGATCCCCACCACACCCCCGAGAATTACAAGTTCCATGAAGACAGGACACTGTATTTGTTCATTACTACATCCTCACATGCTTAGCACATGGCTGGTATTCAACAAATAGTTTACTGAACAAATGCATGAATTTCGTCTACAGTATCAATTCAATAAAACTCTAGATAAATGAACAAATAACACAAAATTGAATGAAGAATTTGTTGGCCACTTTGAAAGGCAATCTGAGAGAAGCAATACTGATGTTGAGTTTTTTTTAATTGCTGCATCATTCAAATGATTGGTAGGAAGAGCAGACAGAATGTTAGAAAATGGTATTGTTCTGTAAAATTCTGAACCTGCAGTCAGTGAGATTATAAACAACTTTTTTTTTCTATAAACTGAAGGGTAATACCCATTTCCTGCATACTCGAGACTGTCTCAATAACATGACAATGTTTCTAGCTCTAAAATATGAATCGAATGAACAGCATCTCCCTCGTGGCTTTCAGGTTACACCTATTGCACAATGACTTCCAAATCCTGACCTGTATATAGTCAGATCTCACAATTCCCAATGTCTCACTAGATATACATGGAAGAAACATACAAATCTTAAATGCATTTTCTGCCAAACTGAATTCACCACTTTCTACTGAAATTTAATCCTTTCTTCATCCCTGGCCTGGAAAATCTGCTACCTATGCCTGAAATCCAGAAAGCATTCTAGAATCCCCCTTCCCCTCACCCCTACCACCTAGTCATTGCCTCGTGACTGTCTCCTAAGTGCCTTGCCTCTCTCCACCAAGCAGGAGCTCTGCATAGCTTAGGTCACCTCGTCTCACTTAGATTTTGCCAACAGCAGCCTTACTGGCCTCCTTCGCATCAGCTTTGCCCCTCTGCAATCCAGACTCCACACAACTGCTAAAGCTGTCATTCCATCATTAAAAAGGTGCCGTTTTCTCCCTTCTCCAAACTTTTCATTAGCTTGCAAGGAAGGTATGACTTAAACATCAAAGCCCCCCTGTGAAGATCAGGCCCTTCCTGGTCTGGCCCCTGACGGTCAATCTAGCTTCTTACTCTACCACCCTACCACCTCTCATCTCATTACCAACAACACGGAAAATACCTCGGCTCCTGAGTCTAAACGCTACACCACTACTGCACTCTGCATACACTTTATTACAGTAATTGTCATATTGTTGGATAATCACTGTTTGCATAGCTATCTTGCCACTACATTATGAAGGCCTCATCCTTGTACTCCAATACTTGGCACAGTATCTAACAGGCTTTCAAATATTTGCTGAACAAAATTTCACAAGAGGTTAACAAAGCAAATGGATTTCCCCAGCCCTTTCTCCACCGCACAAAGGTACAACATGTCTCAAGAATATAAAGTTACATGAATCTATCCTACAATGAATGACCTCGCTACTGCAGTTCCAAAATGCGAATCTTAAAACTCTTCTTCAAGACAAAGAAATAATCACTTCTACAAACAATTTACAGGATAAAGTTTCCTTAGCTATATCCTTACCTGTAAAATGTTAGTAAAAAAGTCATGGTAGAACATAGGCCAATCTTGACGGCCAATATCAACAATAACTTTGCAGAGCTTGTTCCGGATAAAGTAAGGTAAGGTTTTGTGGTGAGCCAAAAGGAGTTTGGGTAGGCAGCTACGGATTTCCATCTTATCCTGAGATGGGACCCCAAGCCACATTTTATTGATCAGATTCTGAAAAACAAATACACATCTTTTAAGTTAGCGATCAATACACAAAATGTACTGGTTTTCAACCAATGGTTGACTATATCACTTCAAACAAGAAACCCAATTTGGCAATAAGAGTGAAAAAAAAAAATATTCAAATCTTGAAACAACAATCCTAGGAAGATCTGCTAAATTTAATGGAAACAAAAAGCTGTATATGTAAAAACTTTCTATTATACCACTGTCTCTAATTCACCAGAAAATAATGACAGAAATAAAAATAGGAAAATAGCATGGTGAATAATGGTACAACCACTTAAACGGGAATGCAGTATAAAGGTAAGTTGGAGAAAAATGCAGAATACAAAATGGCTTGAGCCATATGATTGCTATAATTAGATTTTTAAAAAAGGAAAATTTGGGGGTTGGGATAATAATATTATGGGTATTATCCCTCCTGCCAAACTGTTTTTCTTTATCTTTCTTTTTTAAATGATAACATGGAAGAAAAAGTTATATGTTACCACAAATGACCAGCCTACCTAACCCAACCTTACCTTTCTGAGAAAGATGGAGAGGTACCCCAGAATGCCAGATATCCTGATAAAGACAGAACGTGGAGAAGCCCCTGAGCTGAGTTACCACTGTTTCTCAGGCATCTGTACATCAAAGCTAAAGCCTAGTGCCAATGACATGGCAACGTGACAATAAAATACTTTTCAGAACAGTATAAAATTATGTGACAACTTACTATAAAATCATGTGACAACTTACCTCAAAAACCGTCAAACTGTACATCATCACATAGTCATTCCTAGTGCTGGAAAGAAAATACAGGCAGAATCTCCAGGCTCCTATTTGCTGGGCAAAGTTATTAAGAAGCTCCTCTGGAAAAGTTAAATAGCAACAAAAGAAGGCTATAAAAATACATGAAATTAATTCAAAGCTGGGCTGTCTTATTATTTTTTTAAATGCCTTTCTTCATATATGTAAATGATGTCAAAATCCACTCACAAAATCCAGCTAATTCTTCAACATAGAAAGGACGGCCCACACAGTATTTTCCCAACTCTGGGTGGCCAGGAACATTGACGGTGTTCAGCTATATAAAAGCCAGTAAGCTTGCTACAGACACATTTTTAGGCAGAGAAACTCACTGTTAAAGTTCTTACTTAACCTACCTTGTGGATAGACAATTATAAGAGTATCACTTCACCTTATAAATGACAGCTAATTGTTAACTCGTTTCCTTTGAGATAGGAGCTACAGTATATCCTCCTTACTCACACTGTTCACACACACACGTACACACACACACAGCTTGAGAATTAGGAAAAAATTAAAACTAACCTTATAAATAAAGGACAGAAAAAAATGCAAGAGAACTCAAGATAACTAATTCTCTTCGTTTGGATTGGTTTTATTTTTAACTACCATCCAAAAAAAGTAAATAAGAATAGCAATCATAGGAGTTGCTAGGAGCAGCCCTGTCCACACCAAATCAATTAGAAACGGTTTTCCTCCCGCTTAGGCTTCTGGTAGCATCAGCCAGAACAGACAGCAAGCGTTAAGAGTCTGTCACCATGTTTCTGGACACGCTGCCCCTTAGTCACCTTAACCTACTGCACTGGTCATGAAATGTTAACAGAAAAAGGGTAAAAATACAAAGACAACCACCTTGAGAGACTCTAGGAAGCCCATGCAAAAGCAGGAAGCACAGAAACCCATTCGAATCCTAAAGTCACTGCTTTGGTAGGCCCTGTAACCTACGCTAAATGCGCCAGACGGTCTCATTAATCATTAAAAATTCCACGAAAGGAAACTGATGGCCTGCTCTTATAATTAAGGAGAAGTTTCTACCCCAGAGATGAAGTCACACCAGAGAGAATGAGCTCTGGCTGGAAATGAGGAACTTCAGCTCTATACTAGACTTGGCCACTAATTCACTGAGTCTGATCCCAAGTGAACCATTGCTCCTCTTTGATGCTTTGGTTTCCTCCACTGTTAAAATGACCAGATTTTCTCTTAAGGTTCCCCGCTAACAGCTCTATCTCTAGAACACTTATAACACACCATTGGTAGAGAGTGGGTGGAGCCCCTATAATAATAAAAGGCCTCCCTCCTTTCTCCCACTTAGTTAGGAATGCCTTTAGTTTATCTTACAACATCAAACAAGAAGCAAGAAATAGTTCCAGCCCACACACTCGAATAAAGATATGAGGATTAGGTACAAAGAGACCTGAACTAAGACACACCCACTCTATAGAACCAAACCCCCAGATTCTCCTTAGCCTGAACTTAAATCAGACATTTGTAATATCTGGTTATTTAAAGACATTTTTAAATCAGATTAGAATACAAACATATTCAGAAGGTTCTACTTTTAATTCATGAACACTGAAGGTGAGCAATATTTGCCTGGCAAATCAAAAACTAAGAGAAAAACCAAAAGCATTTTACATATAAGCTAAAAACAAAGCTTAAAACAGACTGAGGTAAGGGAAAGATCCTTCACCTTCTTTGGTAAAAATCACCAGTGATATATTTACTGTAAGGTACTTTGGTAACATAAAACTAACAGGGGGATCACTCTAGGGGCAGGAGAAGGGTCTGGCCAACTGAGTAATAAGAGAAGATCTAGGGAAGCAAGGGGAGCAGATCTTCTAAGCCAGTGGTCCCCAACCCCTGGGCCATGGACTTGTACCAGTCCATGGCCTGTTAGGAACCAGTCACACAGCAGGAAGTGAGAGTCGGGCAAGCAAGCGAAGCTTCATCTGTATTTGTAGCTGCTCCCCAGCACTAGCATGGGTGCACCTCAACTCTGCCTCAGATCATCAGGCATTAGATTCCCATAGAAGCACCAGTCCCTGGTGCCAAAAAGGTGGGGGACCACTGCTCTAAGCCAAATGCCAGTTTATCCACTGGGCTCAGCTTCTGTCAGTATGCTGTTTAGAAATGCTCTGGGCACTCCCTCAGAAAAGAAAGGTATGTACAGGGCAAGCCCAAAAGAGACACCAAGTTTAAAATTAAGAGAGATAAGAAGTTAGCATCTACCAGGAACTGATATGATGTTCAACAGTATCCAAGAGAAAAATGGGCTATAGCCAAGGTCTACTGGCCACCTGGAAATCCAAACCCCAATCAAGCTTTGGACCAAAGGCAGAAATCAGCCATAACACTTAACTAGATCAACATGTTAGAGAGGCCAAGTGGGACAGAGAAATGAGTTCCACATAGAAAAAGGCCTCCAAGGAGGTGAAAGCAATGAATGTAAGGTCAGTACAGACATCCAAGGGAAAGCCTTCAGGTTTGAATTAAGACAAATATTTTTCTTTTTCAAGTTCAGGGGTTAAATGAGGACTCAGAGAGAAAAGGATTATTCTAAGACCACAGTGCAACATGTCCCTGAGGCAGAGATCTGACACTTGAATATACTTTCTAGTTTACAGTACACTTTAACGAATATTATTCATGTCCATGAAAATAAAATTCAAAGAGGTTCTAGGAGGTGCTGAGGTTTCCGAAAGACTTGAAGTAATTATACCTATACTTCTCTGTTGTTTGAAGTCTTTATTCACCAAAACTTGCAGAATGGGCGAGGTAACAGTGGAGATAAGGAAAAAGCAGCAAGAAGCCCCCAAAGGTAATAATATTGATTAAAGGCTCTCTGGGCACTACATGAGGTGCAGCTTAAACATTTATACACGAAAAACATGTTCATTTTGACATTTTTATGAGTTTTCTTAAACTAACAGTCACAGACTTCTTAGAAAGTTCAATACTGCTGAAATTAAGGAGAAGGGGGAAAGCTTTCCCACACTTCACCAAAGGAAAGAAAATCCATCACTATGGACTACGGTGGGCTCCACTGACTACAGCCCTGGCAGCTAGATTTGCAGCCCTCACCAGCCACCAACCAGCAGAACCAGAACAAAAAGACAAGAATTCAAGGAGAAACATGCAGGCTTGACCAGTCAAAGCTACCAACTCCTTCCTCCCCACTGGGGCCTTTCCATTATAAATGACTCTTTACAACTCAACACTTCACTTACCTATCTCACGTTTTCTTTCATTGGTTGTACAGTCATGAAAAAACTCTGTCATCAGACTTTCCAATGCCCTGAGGGAGGCTTCTTCAGATGCCTAACAAAGGAATTTGGGGGGGAAAAAAAATCAATAAACTATATCTTTAGTTCTACTGTTTCTCAGTTCCTTCCAGGTCACATTCAACAGCAATTGTAATTCACTTCCTCAAAACATTCTTCAAATACGTGGTATAAGCCAGAAAAACTGAAGGGAATTTCCCAACTGGCTCGAAACTCAAAGTTTTAGTATACTCTATAAAGTCATGCTACTGTGAAATCGATTTTCAATTATTTATGCTAAGAAAAAGGAAGCAAATAATTCACGATTTCATTCTGGAAACATAATGAAAGCAAATTAACAGCCCCTGGCCCTGGCTAAATAGGCAAGGTGAAAACATTAAGGAGAAAGAGTAGGGTTCCCTACAGACCATCCACCAACAATACATTTGCCCCATAATTAGCCATACTTGATTCAGAGCCATTGTAGTCAAAGGGCTGCATGGATTCTTGATATTTTTTGAATATAAGGTACAGTTAAGAACCAAGCTGAGCAGTTAAGAACCAAGCTGTCAAAATTAGACAGCCAGTCCAATCACAGACCCAGAGAGAGCCAAACTCTTAGCAGAACAGCTCTAAAGGAGAATGAGAAGAGAGAAGCCTTGCTCTCCTTCTTTCATATGGAGCCCCAAACCACTTCCTCTTCTCTCACTGAAGCAGGGAACGAACATCGGATGCAATGAGTCAACAATCCTTCACACAACCCATCTGCAAAAAGTGAGCATTCCCAGACCATTTCTGAATCCTCACTGGTATTAACCTACCCAAAGATAATCAAGAGCCAACATCAGTTCTTATTTCTTAATTTGCTTCTTCCCATCAATCCTCTCTCCTCCTCCCTTTCCCATAATCCTTTCCGTTGCCCCCAGAGACTAATTTTTTTCAATCCATTTCAAGTTTTTGGTAATCAAAACAGCCTCACTGTTGTCACTGACTGACTTTCGAAGTAAATGCTATTAATTCAAATTTCTAAAGCAAATTTATATGAAAAATAATACTTTGGTCTATTTCATAAATCAACCCGATGTACCATTTCATTTAAAAAAAGTTGCTGTTTAAAAAAAAAAGTATGTAGGAAGATTTAAAAGAATCAAAGGAAAATCTCACACGTTAAAGTAACTTACTGAAAATAAATAAATAAATAAACATAACTCAAAAGATATTTGTTGAGCTATTAAGTCAATAGTTCTTCTGAAGCCAAAATGGATTCCTGAAAACTAAGGTCATATCTTCAAGTGACACCTGCTCCACAACTTTTTCGTGTAGTAAACCATTTTAGAGTAGATCCTGTAAATAATCTAAGCTCATCATATTCAGGCAATAAACCACCAAAGTTCATTTCAAATTGGTTCTTAAAACAGAAGTTTGTGGACTTGAAAACTACCCGTCCTGCATTTAAGGCTGCAGGGGCAAGTTCCTGACAATCTCCCCAAAGAATCCAACTCTATCTCCATTCCCAGTCCCATCCACTCCACCCTCCCTGATCCAACCCAAGAAGCTAACATTCCAGAAGAAAGTGGAAAGACAAAAAGTATCCACAAGGGTCACAGGATGGCTCCCACCAAATGATGGTTCCATGAAAAAGAGAACTCCGTAACCTAATCCAGTGGCGTCACCAGGTATTTCTCAACAAAAACAAATAATGTGCTGTTGTCATTTTCAATCTCTTCTATGACTGCAATACTGATAACCTACTCCACAGGGTGTTTTAAGGATCAAATGAAGAGATCTATGTAAAGCTACTATGAAAACTCTAAGGAGTTATGTAATTCGTGGTTATGACAGCTTTCATTTTTATTTGGTCTAAGATACGAAATGAAAACAGACCAAAGCAAAATAACAAAGCAGTCAGGCCTACTGTGAAACTGGAGATTCACACCCTCAGGCAGAAGAGCTTTGTCCCAAACATAGCTAGCTAGTAGGGCTCTTCCAACTGGATTTCAAAATTAAATCTATGTAAGTTTACAAAAGAAAAGGAAGTTGAGACTTTGCCAAGGTCATACAATCAGAAGAGAGATGTAATGATAAAAAATATGTTCAAGACCTGCAACTGGTTGAAGATACTAGAAAATTTCCCCCATTTGGTAAGAAGCCTGTTTTAAGCAGGTGGTAAAACCAGAATCCACACTACAGTGAGTTAAGAAATTAATGACAAGTAAAGATGTGGTAATATTCCACATAGTCTACATTTTCAAGTAATAAAAGGGACAAAGGACATAAAACAAAGGAGTGCCACGGTATGGCAGGGAGAGGCGGCTTCAGTTCCCAAAGGCTATTCAAGCACCACAGTGACTAATTTATGAAGAACACTGAGGACTCAGATACATCCCATAGCTTCCTGTCTTATGCTTGAGATTTAAGGCATAGAGCTTGAAGAACTTAAGGACAAATCAGCTTCAAACCAAGTAAGACATTCGTGCAAAAAAAATTCCACTTGGACTGTAGGTAGAAAACATTAGAGGTAAAACAACAAAGCTTCTAGAAAAGAATATAGAACATCTTCATGACCTTGGCAGGGAAAAATCTCTTAGACAAGACACATAAAAGCACTAAACATAAAGAAAAAGATTGATACATTAGAATGTGCATCAGGTGGCACAATGAAGAGAGTAAAAGTAAGCCACAAAATGGGAGAAGATATTTCCAATATAAACAACTAGCAGAACTCTCATCAGTCCTCAAATAACGTTGTTTCATTCAGCGTGGTTTTGTTATATAACATTGATGAGATGTCATAGGAACTTAATTCTTGTTTATACCACAGCCTGTGTAAAACTAGTTTCATTCTACATCCCTTCAGTTAAAGTTACAGAGGTTAAGTGAGGACTTACTATATAAAATAATTCTACAAATCAATAAGGAAAAGACAAACAACTCAATATTTTTGATAGGCAAATAGTTATAAAAGGGTATTCAAAAAGCCTATACATAAAATAAGTGCTCAACCTTTTAGTCATCAGGGAAACGTATATACCCAAAAAAAGTACACAGATATTCACAGCACCATTATTCATAATATCCAAAAAAGTCAAAAGAACCTAAATGTCCACCACAAGTGGAATGGATAAATTGTGACTTATTCATCAGAAGACTACAGTAAGACAACAAGAGTGAATGAATACTGCTACCTGCAGCAACATGGATAAATCTCACAAACGCAGTGTTGAGTGAAAGAAGTCAAAATACATGTTTTAGTATTCATTATATGTTAGTCTTCAAAAACAAGCAAAACGAATCTATGGTGTTATAATCAGAATAACGGTTACCTTTGGGGAGAGGGAATTCGGGGATGCTGATTACATTTCCTTTCTTTATCTGAGTGTTAGTTACACAAGAATGATTGCTTTACATTATGATTTGTTTCTGTAAGTACACATACACATTTTTAAAAACTTAATGTTATACTTATTTTTAACATTTATGTTAGTATTTTCAGACTCTGAACTTAGAAACTGTGTTTTTCCTCTATTAACACAACTATTTAGAGCAAGTTGGGGGCCTGCAGCTAGCATGCAGGTGAAGTCTGAGCATAAGACTCCTGGATTCCTAGGAACCATCACTTATTTGTCTTCAGAGATGCCAGGGTAGCAACACAAACTATTACAATCCCATAAGCGTATGCTTCCCTCATAGTTACTTGGCTTACCTCAATAGGGAATTAAAATCCTTGGGCAGGAAGATGAGTTATACTAGGCTCAGAATATACTCTTGAAAGACTATGTATATATCTAAAATAAACCAAACTTTTCTGTTCCAGAAAGAGTTAAAATGTGCAAAGTGGAAGAGCTTTCAACTGTGCCTGCATTGACTTTATCTGCCCCTTTTATTGTACTGCTCATGATTAGCAGTTCAGAGACCTTTACTACTGACTCATTTGTTAAGGAACTACTAAGTCAACCAAGACCCATAATCACCTAATAAATTTTAAGAAAAACTTGAAAGAGGAGGGTCACATAATCTGAAATCTTCTGTGACTCTTCCTCAAATCTTTTATGCCCACAACAATGTCATCACGTCTGATGCTTACTTTATACTATTTTTCAGATTTGTACCTTTTCCCTCACTACTACTTCTACCAGGCCCTAACCACTTCCTGCCTAGATTATCATAATTTCCCTTATCTGATCACCTGATGACAGCTTTCCCAACTCCAATCCAATCTGTACTTCATTACCAGATAAATTCTCCTAAATATAGATTTTTCTGTCCCAATTATTCTAAAGCTAGCTTTAAAGAGCCTTTAAATCTGGACCAACTAAGGAACTCATCTATTCACTCAATAAACAAATAAGTTCAATACTCACTAAGTAACTGATAACTGCATTTAGCCCCTTGACTTCAAAGAATTGAAGATGGCCGGGGTGGGGAAGGGGATGTGGGGAAGGGGGGAATAGAATCTATGAATAAAAAAGTAGAATATGATAGTTTACATCCGATAGTAGTGACATACATATATAAACAGCTTCAGGAGTCCAAAGACAACTAACTCTGAGGGACACAGGGAAAGCGTCACAGAAGTGATGATATAGTTTAGATTTGGAAGAATGCAGAGAAGTTTACTAGGAGAAAAAAAGAAGGAAAGCATGCCTGACTCACCATTACTCACCACAGGAAACCATCACTTTAGTCGGAACACTCACCACCACATAAGCAAATTCCCATCCTGCATTTGCTCCCGGTCATGCAATGCATAGTTCGACCCTGATGCAATTTCTTACTACCATCCCTTCTGTTTTCATCTTTCGTCTTTATCCTGTAACCGGCACTACAGAGTTTTGCCCGTGGCACTGTTCTCTGATCAGTTCAGAATGGCACGCTTAACGGGCACACAGGCTCTAGTGTCAGGTTCCTTGGGTTTGAAACAGAACGTACCTCAACCTAGACCTAGTTATTTAACCTGTCGCTCTTTTTCCTCTTGTGCACAATGGGGGATAATGAGAACCTAACACATGGGGTTGTTGTGAGGCTTAAACAATATGTTAAATGTGTAGTAAACATAATGCCAGAAATAAAGTAAGGGCTGAAAAGAAAGTCCTACCTGTAACTGGTAATACTTCATAGATATTAGGCCTCTCTCCCCAATCAGAACATAAACTGTCTGGAAAGAGACTCTATCTACTACGTTTATATTTTCTATAACATCCAGTATGGACTGGTACTCAAATATTTTACAGATGAAACTCAGGAGAGTAAAAGGAACAAACAGACTATCAGTTATCACTTTTGGTTTCTCAGGAATATTAGTAATTCCTCTAAATTCAAGATACATATGACTGTTTAAATTTCCCCCTTTAAGGCCTCCGATCATGATATTTGCTCATATGTACTCAAAGAATATGTTCTGAAAAACAGGAGACTGCTGATAATTTATCTAAAAAAACAGACTAAAAGTGGATAGCATGGTGCTTTGTCTCTTAAAATAAGGCACCTAGATGACAGTTTTCTCAAACCCTAATTAAATATGTAATGTTTTACCTAATTGGCTCTAAAACATCTCCTCTAAAACATAACCTTTTACAAAATTGGTATTGGGGAGAAAATGACTCTTTTAAAAGAAACTATAATCAAGCTTTTTGCTACCTTTTCCAAGAGCCACACTTTGTATATCAAGGGCCTCCTGTATTCAAGTTCATGGCCTCTTTGATAGCAAACCTAAAAAATGAGGATTAGCACACCAGAGTCCCATTAAAACATTCCTGTGGCATATCTAGAACAATTTTATCACTCTATTTGCTTGTATATAAAGAAGGTTTCTGGGGAAAGTTATTCAACACTAGCTGCCGATCAAGGTTAAAATGTATGCAAAACTTATTTCATGTTAGTTACAACACATGCCATCAGCAAAGAAATTAAATCTCATACAGCTTTCTTTGGAAGCTAAGGGGAATACCAAGGATGTCTAAACTCTCAAAAGGACACTCTCATTCTTCCCTTTTCTTCACCACTGCAAAGGAAACAGACAAGGAAAAAAATCTCTTCAGCCTTTAGGCCTGCATGTAAGTATGAGATGAAATACTAAGCTTAAAATAACACACAATGGGAATCAATGTGGCATCTATCTACCCCCTCTTGAAGTCAGCTCAAAACACTAGACAGCAGAAAAGCTCACCAAGGATAGCAAGGAAGCCCTAGTCAGAAGAACAATATTCAAAACAAGTCTGCTTCCCAACTTTACTGTCACTGTTCTTGTGTCTCGAACTCCAGATACTGTCCTTTAAAAAAAACAAACTAAATATATCATGATGAAATAAACATCACTTATTTTCTGTAAAAGCAACTGGTGAAACCAGTTGAATCTTCAAAATCTAGTACTCAGAACTGCAGCCACGCAAACCCTGGGGCATTGAATGCCTCGCTCAAAAGTGCAAGCAGGTCTCCTGACCCCAGACCATACCCTCAGTTTCCCTTGGCCTATTTGTTATAGAGAAGGAGGGGCAAGGTCAAACAGAGGGGAGACTTGGGGTACAGATATACAGTTGACCCTTGAACAACATGGGGGTTAGGGGCACTGACCACTCCACGCAGTCAAAAATCCACATATAACTTATGACTCCCCAAAAACTTAACTACTAATAGCCTACTGTTGACCAGAAGCCTTACCGAAAACATAGTCGATTAATACATATTTTGTATGTTATATTATATACTGTATTCTTATAATAAAGCTAAACACAATATTTAAAAATTATGAGAAAATATGTATACATCATGACATACCTATCTTTTTCTTAATTTTTTCGATAATTCTAGGCTATGCATTTCATCCAAGTTTTTTCAATTGTCACAAATCTCCAAATAATCACTGAAAAAAAATCTGTGTATAAATGAACCCACACAGTTCAAATCATGCTGTCAAGTGTCAACTGTACATTAAAGGAATTAACTCTAAAAATTATGTACAAAAGTTGCTGGGTGAAAAAATTTCTCCTACTGTAGGAAAGAAATAGAGGCCACACCACGTACTGGGAAAACAAGGCCAGGGTGGGTGCCACTTATCAAACTTATGAACACATGTCTGGAACTAACTCTCAAAGTTATGCATTTGCCTCAGAGAGGTTCCTCACTGTCTTGCCTACAACTTAAATCTGAACAATACTTGCCCTTTGGAGTAACTACAGCTATAACCTGTACAATATCATCATGCAGATGCTTAATATTTGATTAAAGTATACACTCTGGCCACATCTAAACATAATTCTAGTCATTAAAAGGCACTTTTATGCTTTAATCTAAAACTATCATAAAGATGACCAATGGTAAAATGTTCCCCCTAGTATTTCTTGGGTTTGCACAAAGTGCCCAGTCCAATTCTCTCTTTTCCATGAACAAAGGCATCTGTTTACTGCTGGGGACCATGAGTTAGAAGCAGGATGTCTGCCCGGTGTCTGGGCCAGAAAGCCCAACTAGTCCCACTGTGGTAGTGATAATGTCGAGGCAGCATATTCTGTCCCCATGGGGACCAATCAGAGGAAACAACTTGTACAATTAGTATGTTTTATGCTAGGAGCCACATGCCACTGGAAGCACCCATTAGCTACCAATGGACAAGTGCACTGGTTTCAAAAATTTGAAACAACAAAAGACTAAAGAGTCATAACCATTAGTAAATGCTACACCTGATTCCTGACTAGATCCTGTACTGAAGGGGAAAATGCTATAAAAAACATAATTGAGCTAACTGACAAAATTAGAATACCGATTGTAGATCAGATAAAAGCATTGAATCTGAATCAATGTTAAATTAACTGAAGTTGATAACTGTACTATAGTTATGTAAGAGAATATCTCTATTAGAAAATATATTATATAGAGATAATGGCCCATGATGCAAGCAACTTACTCTCAAATGGTTCAGAAAATATATATATATTGTGTGTGTATATATATGTATGTACATGCATATAGAGTTGACTCTTGAACAACAGGAAAGTGAGTTACACAGGTCCACTTACATGCAAATTTTTTTTCAATACACAGTCGGCCCTCCACATCCCCAGGTCTCAAATCTACGGATTCAACCAGCAGTGGAAGGAAACAATTGGGAGTCCGAGGATGTGAAGGGCTGACTATACGCATTGTTCTCCACTATTTTATATAAGAGACTTGAGCATGCCCGGATTTTGGTACCTGTGGGAGTCCTGGAACCAATCAATATCCCACTGACACAAAGGGACAACTGAGTTTTGGGAGTCAAAAGTTATACACAGCTTTTCAACTGTGTGGAGTCAGCGCCCCTAACCTCCACATTGTTTAAGGGTCAACTGTATATACATAGAGAAAGTGCAAATAAGGTAAACAGCAAGATGCTAACAGCAGGTGAGTTTGGGTAAAGGGTAAAAGAGTCTTCCTTGCACTACTCATTCCTTGCAATCTTTCCGTCAGTTTGAAAATTATTTCCAAATAAATAGTGTTTTTAAATGTCATCTGTTGGATCGGTACCCTCCACCTTGTACCTTGCTGTTCTAAACTAGCTGGGCAAAGAGAAAGTGAGCAAAGGCTAGAATAAGGAGGAGGAGCTTACTCTATTCTCTCAGATGACAGGTTTATTATCACCCGCAATTTTTGAAAAATGATAGTAAATAGCCCAGACATTAAAGTTTTTGAATCTGCTGGTTGGGCAACAACCATATCCCACTAGGAGCTAAAAGACATTAATTTATATACTTATTTATTTATATTCCAGTCAGAAGTTTTTAATTAGACAGCCAAAAAAAAGCAAATGAGAAAAATAGTTCTGTAAGAAACTGTCTAAAATAAATGAGTAATAGCCAAGAATAGGCTCTCTCTTCACAATCCCATCTGCTTCTCTTTCCCAGGTACATACCCAAAGAGGATGAAATGTTTATATCTCCATGCCTAGTCAATTAAACTCAAAGGATACTTACTGAGCAAGCACATTAATGCAAGGCAGGCTACCAAGAAATCCTAAAACAGGATCACAGAATCCTTGGAGAGAAACAAACAATAGAGAACAGCAAGTCCAAACTCATTTTACAGATGAGGAAAATGAAGCTCAGAGAGAATATCGTGCCCAATGTTGGCCTGTTACTGGTCAAGTCACCGAGCAGGACACCAGAGCCCTTTCCCAGCACCGAGGAGTTCCTTTCCAAGGGCTGTAAGGACAAAGAAAGGAGCCGGCATTACCTTGCATCAGATGAAATCGGGTAATCAATAACTAAAGCTGATGACCATTGTAAATGCATGCTGGAAATCTAAAATCACGATTAACACTACAGCTCATATGTAAACCAATTCATTTCAACTGCTGCTACCACCTGCAACTGTTTAAGATCAAGTCTCTTGTAAAACCTATACCACCCTCATCCTGATTTATTACCAGAGAGAACTCTCATTTTAAGTAAGTTAAAATAACATTTATTTTGGCAAGAATCTCCAGACTGTATTACACACTGCTGGGATTTGGGGGAGCATAATCACTTCCTTCCTCCCCTCCAGGTTCTATCCAGTTGCCATACAGTCTCCAGAAACCGAGTGCAGGTCAAAGCCTAATGTCCTCTTCATGACTGGCAAAGCTGCAATGCCTCCTTCTTCCCATCCTGAACTGTCCTTACCCACCCAGGCCCAGCAACAACAGGAAAGCAGGTCACAGAGGAAGACAAGCCTCTCCAGAGGTAAATAGGTGACACTATAAGCACAGCGCTGGGCAGTGTTCTGGTGCAGAGACCTCACACCTGGCAGACGAGGGCCAGTGTTAGGCTCTCCCCAGTGCACCCATCATAAACAAAACAGGAAAGAAATCACTCCTGTGGGAAGGAAAAAAGTGAGAGGGTAAACAAAGCCCAGAAGAATGTGTTCCAATACTGCTCCCACCTGCCAGATGACAACCCCCTGAATGAAGGGACACAGAAAGGATGCCCTCTGCACAAGCAATAAGAGAACAAGCTTCATGGGAATCAGTGCCACCACTGAGAGGCACTTGGCCACAGCATGGCAGGCAGAGAAAATAACAAGCTAGAGACAGTCCCAGCACCACTAAGGACAGCCTACATGACTCTGGGTAAATCCTGCAAGCTCTTTGGAGCACCCTTGTTATTAAATGCAATCAGGCGTGTATATTGCGTGTTGATTATAAAACACAAATAATGGCTAATGTAGTCATCCTTCACTCATTGCAACTTTCTCTTACCCAAACTCCACGTTTAGATTTGCTTTTATAAAGGCAAAGTCCCATCAGTTGTCAGCAGCTTGTCCCTCTCACTATATCCGGCACCACATTACTACTTTAATTCTCAATCCCTGATAAGTCACATTACTCTAAGTCTCTCAAAGTATCATTACCAACTGCCAAAGGGTGCTTATGTATCCCACACAACATACACAATGATGCCCCTGAGAGCGGCTGCTGGGGGACCTTTGACAGTGTTACATTATGCAGGAAGTGTGACGGTGCTGCATAAGCAAAGATCTGTGTTCAGTAGGAAGTGACTCTTCCTGGCTGGGGAGTTCTAAATGCTCCTCCCATCACCTAGATGACTGCTGGCCACAAAGGGAGAAGACACAGCAAGCTGAGTGAGAGCAATGCTCTTCAGCCAAGGACTCACACGTATTCTGGGTCTGCACAGCACTACTAGTTGATGCAATTTTTAATTTTACTTTCAATAGTCCGCTTGGTAATCAAAACTATGATTTTTAAAAAGCTATGACTTTTACAATATGGAAAACTATACTGTAATATTGAAACTATACATGATTCCCTTCCTCCATACCACTGGAGATTCACTGGGTTAGAAAGGCAGAACGACAGCAACTTGTTTGTTTGGGGTGGGGGGGTAGGATATACAGGAGGAAATACATGGGTACTTAGCCCCTGTCTAATTACCCAACCCCACCAGGAACCGTGGCCTTGCTCACAGCCCTACATAATGAAGGGGTGACTCTACATGCAGTTTTCCATAAGCGTCCGATCGCCACACAAGTTTGAGAGGGGAATGTATGTCATCCTTCTCACAGTTCTTAGCAACCCTGCTAGAACACGGGGAAAAGGAGTTGGGAGAGCAATGAAATGATGCTTTTGATTCGCTTCAAAACCCAGCTCTGCTCCTTCCCGATGGGCAACAGTGCAAAGTTAAAGACTAGAAACTCCATAGCATTATCACCTGTGCCCTTCCACTATACAGATGGCTGGCTGCTCCCTATCCTGGGAATGCTTTAACGCAAACGGTTTGTCAGTGTTAACTGTGAAGGGTGGGCTCTAGAGTCAGCCCCACATCTGTCTGGATCTGATCTCTGACTTCACTACTTCAGATTTCCATGATCTTTAGCAAATTACTTAACCTCTATGAGCCTCAAGGTGCTTCACTTGCCAAATGGACTTACAAAACTCCCCCTCATACTGTCATACTTGTGAGGAGACATATTAACCCCCTTTGCACCCTTAACCATAATAACCAAAACAACTTCTATAGATATTTCACTGGTAAGTCAATAAGCTTAAAAAAAGAAAGAAAGAAAGAAAGAAAGAAAGAAAGAAACCAAATAAACAAAAATCCCACATAGCAAGTCAATTAAATGCTAAAAAAATAAAAAAATAAAAAAAATCCCAAGAATGTCAACTGTCTTCACTTCTTCACTCTCATTTTTATACAGATCGCCTACCAGCTCTGCAGAGATTATAAGAATGGCAGTATACATCCTCCAGGCTTCTATTTGTTTCTTTTTATTTTATTTTTTTTTTTGGAAAGAAATATCACACAGAACTCTAATATATGAAACAGACTCAGAGACTCTGCTTACTTAGTGGGGGTGGGGAATGGGGGAACCAAAAGCCTATATACTCTCAAATCCAGCAGTAAGACTCCACAAAGAGCAAGAAATCCCCACACTAAAATGCCTCTGCACAAAAGCCTTCCAGCTTTATAATTCAAGATTCTACCAAGTCTAGAAAGTTGTCTTCAGGTAATAAATGGCTGATGGAAGACTGGTTTGCAAATTCTTTCAGGTATCTTTCAACTGCAAGCCCCTCACCACTCAACAGGGTTGTTATCACCTGACCACGGCGGAATCAAATCAGTGCATCACCTGGCCCTAGCCTGTTCCTTGAGCTTCCCTGTCCCCACACTCCCTCATCCAGTCTCTTCACCCATCCTATGTCTCAGCCAGACCCAACTTCTCACTTTCCCTCCTCATAACATTTCCATGTCTTCAGACATGCCATTTCCTCTATCTAGAATGCTCTTCTCTACCTGGTAAACTCCTGCCTATGCACTAAGACTCCTTAACAATTTAACCACCTCTGTGAAGCCTACAGTTATAACCCCTAGCAGGGCCACTCTTTCTGAGCTTCCTAACATTGCATTGCATACACTGAATTGAACTGACCTCTTCACTCTGATACAATGCTGGCAAGGGCATAAATTAATGCCACCTCAATGGAAGATGACTTAGCAATACCTATCAAAATTCTGAATACATAAACAACTTCACGCAGCAAGTACACTTTCAGTGACTTTTTCCTCCAAAAGTTTATGTATAAAAGGATCTTACTTAGGTCAACACTTTGTAAAACAAAAGACTGGAAACCACCTAAATTTCCATCAAAGCAAGATTAAATAAGGTATATCCATACTGTGGGATACTATGCAACTGTGAAAAACAGTAAAGAAGCTCTATACATATGTATACAATTATGTCCAGTATAAATTGTTTCAAAAAGGCAAAACAATGTGACAATGTGTACAGTGTGCTACCCATTCATGGAGACAGAGTAGGGAATATGAAAAAACATATACATACTATATATATATATACACACTCATACACATTTCTTTTCTAAATTGATAATGGTGATTGCCTCTAGGGAAGAGAATGGGGTTATGGGGACCAGGGGAAGGAAAGAGGCTTACACTCTGTACATTCTCTTGTATCATTTAAATTCTGTACAATAATCACTTGTTTAAAAAAAAAGAAAAAGAAAAAAGAGAAGAAAAAAAGAAATCACCTGTGCAGGTTTCCCTGGTAGCCTGGGAGTACACGGACTACTTCCTATTCATCTCTAAGTTCCCAGGGCCTAGCACACAGCAGGCACTTAATAAATACTTGCTGTAGGAATAATTTTAACTTCTTCTCTTATAGTAAGTGAGGCTGTGAACTAGTTACTTAATGGTGATAACTTAAAAAGCTAACACTTACTTAGCACTGAGTAGCACCAGGCACTGTCCTAAGGACTTTACATTATTAACTCCTTTAATGCTCATAACAATCCCATTACACAGATGAGGAAACTGAGGCCTGAAGAGATTAAGTAACTTGTCCCCAATCACACACCTGGGTAACACGGCAGAGCCAGGATTCAAATGCTGGCCCCCAAACCCTGCTCTTAAATGAGGTTATACTAGTCTTCACATACCTAGGAATATACTGAAATAACTAAACACTAAAGTACACTCCTTACTGAACACTTGCTACAAAAATTTCCTGCCAACTGCTTAATTATAAAATATGTTGAAATAAAGAGTTAGGCCACCACCTATGTGGGGCTGAGGAATCCCTAATCTACACTCTGATCTTGGCTTTGCTGATTCACATTCATCCCACCCCTAAGGGGATCAGGCTCTGGGGAAATGATTAAAACATGACATTGACTTGCCCACCTGTGAATTTACGACGGAAGCTGTATTTGGTTCCATAAATAAAATCCTCTATCTATACCAAGCATTCCACCTCAGTGAGTGCCTGATCTAAAAAACTAAGGAAAAGGCCTCATTCCCATTTTGGAAAATAATTCTACATGAAAAATAAAAACCACTTAACTTAGAAACATACCACCACCCAGAACCCCCAGTGAAGACGTCAAACGGAGAAACACACGCCCCTGGACCGTCTCTGGTTGTCCTTGCTATCCCCAATACCACTCTTGCTTTTAAGCAAAATTTTATCCCTTTTCTGAGGTTTTCTGTATTAGATACCGTCATAAATTTATTAATTAGCTTTTAGGCTATTTGCTGCTATTGTTGCTATTTTTTGATGAAACACAGGGAAGTACCTTTCCTGACAGTTCTCAAATCACTCTGCTGTGAAGGTTAACTTTTAGAAGAGTTCCCTGTATAGTCCCGGCCATGGAATGTGCTGTCATTTCATTGGCTTTCACTCTCCAAGCACCAGACTCTTCCTATCTGTATTTTTAGATCCATCCTACCCCAAAACTTGTAGCCCTCTCTCTGCTGACAATAACCATAAACTAGGAATGGGACATCTTGACCAACTATACATGCTAAATTCAAGAGTGTTTCCATAGGTAGTTAATTTTCAAACTATAATACACAGATTCAACTCAAAGTTTACTTCATTTTTTTTTGTTTTAAAAGATATATGGTTTCATTTATATAAAATGTCTAGAATAAGCATATCCCATAGAGACAGAAATGTGGTTGTCAGGGCTTAGGGGGAGGAGAAATGCGATTAATAGGTAAGGAGTTTCCTTTGGAGTGGCGACAAAGCTCTAGAACTAGAGAGTAGCAACGATTGCACACATTGTGAATGTATTTCAAGTCATTGAACTGTACACTTTAAAATGGTAAATTTTATGTTATGTGTAGTGTGCCAAAATAAAAAATCACCAACTTAAGACTGTGAAAAAAAAATATGTTAAGGTACCATTTCTAATAAAGGATAAAGGATTCTTAAGTAAACAGTAAGCATAAGGTACCTAACTCCTATAAACAGACAAAAATAAAATCTAACTTGATAAATTTTCCTACCAAAAAAAGATATTGAGGAACAATGAAAAGCCATTTTTTAACCTATTTAATTTGCGACATTTTTCTTAGTGCTACCCAGTGCTGATGAGTGTATTTTATCTTCAGTTGGTAGGAAGAATAAACTGGCATAACCTTTCTGGAAAATATCTGATGACGTACTTTAAAAATGTTCATACTAAATCTAAAACTATTTTAACATAAAAGATTTATTTTAAAAAAAAATCTTCATACCCTTGGGCCCTTCTGGGAATCTAGCCTAAGGCAATTTTCTGAAATACAGAAAAAGCTTTTTGCCAAAACATTAATCACATATTATTTACAATGGCAAAAAAAAATGGAACAATCTAAATGCCCAAGAATCCATGTAATGCAATATTATAAGCCATTGTAAATATTTATAAAGTATTTAATGATTTCGAAAACCATTTATACTATAATGTTAAGTGGAAAAGGCAGAAGAAAAAACTGCATTTACAGTGTGATCTCAACCATATTTAAAAAGTAAAGCGAAAAAAAGACTAGAAGGAAACAAACCAAAATGTCATTAAAGGCTGAATCAGATGGTGGTAATTTCTTGTCTTTTTTATACTTAACAAATATTTTAGAGCCCAAAACACTTTCTACAGTCAGGAAAATAATAATAGCAAAATCAAGAAGTGGCAGAGAAGACTTTCTGACAGCATCAGTACCTACTTTAATTGCCAAACAGTACTAGAACGAAGAAGGTGCAGAAACTGCACTAAATCACTGGCCACACATCTTAGAAGGCATGGCTACTGCAGTTTTTTGGGGAATTTTTTTTGGGGGGAGGGTGTTTTTAAATAAATCCCTATGGGAGAAGAGTATACAGGAACTCTCTTGTACTATTTTTGCAGTGCTTCTGCAAGTCTAAAATATCTCAAAATAAGACATTTAAATTAAATAAATAACTCCTCGATAGATCACTTAATTTATCTTTCACTAAAAACAGAATGCGGAATGTAGATGAACAATTTCCTGGGCAGTAATAAGTATAAGGCTCTTTTCCTCGTGAGTTAAATAAAGCCTTTCCTGGAGTAGTTGCCCCCACAGAAATCACCTGCACTTACCCACTAGAGGCCTTGTTCTTCCACATTTCAAAGCTTTCGTCTTCATGAACGGACCTAAACACAGAGCTTTTTCACTTTTCTGTGTATATCTGTGGCTCCATCTGCCCCAAATGACCTTTCTGCTTCCTCACTCAGGCCCCAAACTCTTCTAGTGACTTCCCACTTCTGTTTTGAAACCTAATTCAGTTGTCACCTCCTTTGGGAAGCCTTCCCTGATACAGCCCTCCCATCCCCAATTTAGCCAGGCTTTCTTTTTTTTTTTCTTTTTTAAGACCTGTTGTACCTCTACACGATTCTGTTTCTGTACTTATCTGCACTGTATCCATTTGCTGACACGTACATCTCCTCGTGCAAGGTTCAAAACTTCCAGAAGTTATAAACTTCTAGAACTTCTACTCGCCCTTTTCCACACTTACACTCAAAAATTCTCAATTATTTTGCAACTCTCAATTATTAAGCCCCTAAATTCACCAACAAGGCTTCCTTCCAGCTCCTAACTTTGCATTTCAGTAAAGAATTACAAATTACACATCCCAGTGCACAGATTCACACCAGGAACTAAGTGTAAGTGTGTTTTTCAACTTTCTCTAAATGAGCAATGTTTGCAATGGCCCAGCACTCACCCAGTATTAGGAATTGCTTTCCTTTCTTTCTACACCTAGAGTATGGTGGATCCAAGACACCAAATTTTAACATTCTACTAATTTACCCATAACTTCTATTTGCTAAGAGATTTAACTTCCTCATATCTTTTCATGTGCATCACCAGTTCTTAGCTGAATTTGAGAGATTATCTTACATAAAGTATAAAGATTTTTATAACTCCCAAGTCATAGCCTTGAAGAGTAAAGAACCTCCAGGCTACGCGGAGCTAAGAGGTCAGCTGGGCCCACTCACTGGCCAGCTAAGTGACTTGCTCCAGAAACCTGAAGGTTCTGCAAGTCGGACCTCTTTAAAATTGCAAATGATCTATCAAAGGATTTGAAGGTTACTGACAATCCATCAAAAACACAAGTATTAAATATCAAGGGTCTACTGAGTATGCTAATCAAAGTTCTTTCATCTTCAATCTGTTCACTACTGAGGTGTAAAGGATTCTCTCTCAAAAATGTCTTCTTACATTTCTTTGAGGTCTCTTCAAAAGACTTCAAGTTTTTTCTAAGAAGTCTTCTTTACAGATACACCATGATGTGATTTTTCAGCACTTCTCAGTAAAGTATGCCAGTCCACAAAGCTTTGGAGACATGAACCAGTTACCTCCACAGTAAAATGAGGTGAAGGCCACCCAGTGTTCCTTGAAGATGACATATGCCTGTATCTTTAATTGGCTTGTGAAGATTGGGGAGGAAAGGAATGGAGGAGAGAAGAGAGGAAGGGAAAAAAGAATATATTACCGATCTTTAAACAATAAAGGTTTAAGATACAACCCAAGATTTTCAAGAAATTTCAGGTTTACAGAGGGTTGCTATGACCTATAGACCCAGGACAGGCGCCTTCCTTTCAACAGATACAGGCTCTCTCTGCCACTGGGGGAGTTACAGTGAAAAATCAGAGAAACCTTAAGTATGTATGATTAATAAACTCTCCTATGAAGCTACTTCATATTCCCTATAATATTCTAATTTATATACCCTGGTTCATTACTCAATTAGAAGAACCAGCAATAAATGATTACCAGAAAAATCACTTCACCAAGGTGAGCTCTGCAACTTTCTGGCACTGTAATTGCTTTCCTACAGTTAAACCTGTTCTTACATAATATTATGACAAATAAACATGAAGCTAAGTAGGGAAGAATGTACATCTTAACTGCAAGGATCATTAGACAAAAGGTAAATAAATGGATGATGGTTACAAAACAATAATTTTATTCAAGTCCACAATATTAGTACACATAAAATGTTATTAGTGTTCCTATTCTGACTAAAATCAGCAGCGAGAAATTCATCAACCAAATGTGCAAGCTATTCTAAATCTCATTTTATCAGCATTCTAAAATTATTTAGCCAAATTACACTTAAAAAAAAAAAAAAATTTTGTTGGCTGACCCAACAAAAAAATCTACAAAGATCAGATCAGGAATGATCAGCTGACATAAGAAAAAATACACATGGCAATAAAATATCAAAATATGTTCCACTTCACTGTAACTAAAGGACTGCACATGTAATTCAAGTGCCATTTTCACCTTTTACATTAAAAAGTGTTAATGTTGTTACCAGAAGATAGGCAAACAGGCACTATCCCATTAGTGAGAGTATAAACTGATACAATACCTTTGTAGGAATAACACTATCAACCAGAATTTTTACATGCACAGCCCATTTGCCCCACAATTCCACTTCTGGTAATTTATCCTACAATCTCACAAAGTGAGCAAATATATATTCAATGTGTTTATTGTAGTACTTATGGTATTAGCAGCAAACACTAAAATTCTAAAATAGGGAACTAGGTAAATACATTACGGCAGGCATACCATGTTCCAGGGTAAAATAATAAAAGAATGACCCACGCTAAAAGATATCTTAATTGAGTTAATGAACTTCAGCCAAATAGATTTCTTCTAGCAACCACGTAAAAAAGGCAAGTTATCTCTAACTGAGGTAAAGGGAGAGCACTATATGAATTAGTCTAACCAAGTTTTTCCTCATATCATTCAATGACAGAAAACAATAAGAAATAGATACAGACTTCTTAGGAAAAGAATGTATACCCAATGAGTATACCCAGCCGGGTTGCCACCAATGGGTAAGGATAACAGATAAGACAGCTTCAAACATGAAATAATTCAGGAGATACAGCAAACTCTTTTGGAAAAAAAAAAAAAAAATTATCAGCTAATCAATGTTAAATGCATTAAAAGGTTCAACAAAACAATCAATCCCAGATGGTGGAACACTGTCTACAAGATCTGAGGGAAAGATTACAACCCAAGAATTTTACACCTAATCAAGATGTCCTTCAAGTATAAAGGCAGGCAGGCAGGCAAGCTGGCACTCTTTAATTCACCAAATAAGGCACCCTTTTTAAAAACTGACAAAATCTAGCCAACGGAGTCGAATCGAAGAACTCAGATATGAAAACTATAGTTAAAAGAACCAGTGGGGAACTAGACTAATGAGGGGCATCGCTTTGTATATTATATAAATGTCTAACTACTACACTGCACACCTGAAACTAATAGAATATTGAATGTCAACTCACTGAAAAATAAAATTAAAAACAAGAATCAGAGAGGAACACTGGATGCTTTAAAATATAAAACTAAATACTAAAGGAATTATGGGTATAGATCAGATTATGCTCTAAAGACAAAATAAAATAATGAAGAGTGAAAAGGGAAAGGCAGGAGTGCAAATGTTCTTATTTTTCCTATTATGAAGTATACTGATACTGCCCAGAACTGAAACATGGAATATATATTTGTATAAAATAATGCCATCATCTTAATGTTTTTCATAATCCTTTTCCTTAACCTACAGGGATTTATCAAGAGCTAATAATAAAGGAAAGATTTATTTGAAATTTGACAATTCCTTTTTCAGTTTCACTTGTTTCTGTTTTGTTTTGCTATTAAATTCAAGTGAGATGAATAAACCTCAAAAGCATTATGCTTAGTGAAAAAAGCTGACCTGAAAAGGTTACACATGGCAGATTATATATTCCTATACCACCCTCAAAATGACAAAGCTATAGAAATGGAGAACAGCTTGGTAGCTGCTTGGTGAGAGGGAGGGGGACTACAAACACAAAGAGTATTAGGCAAAAAGTAATTCTTTTATGTGGTTATGTAACCTGACTGTGGTGGTGGTTACATGAATCAATACATGGAATAAACTGCACAGAACCATACATACACACACGAATGCAGGTTAAAAAATGGTAAAAACTGAATAAGGTCTATAGTTTAGTTAATAATTGATATATACCAATGTCAAATTCCCTGGTTTTGATATTGCACACAGCTATACAAGATGTCACCATTGAGGGAATCTGGGTGAAGGGTACATGGGACTCTCTGTACTCGTTTTGCAACTTCCTGTGTATATATATTTCAAAAAGTGTAGGTTATTTTTTTAATACAAATGATAGTAAATTGACTTTCCTTTTAATACTAGAATGACTCAAAAATGAGCAGTCACTTTTTTAATAAAAGTACTTAGATTAGGTATCCACTCCCCTTATCGATCGATCAACTGATAGATACAAAGATATATGGAATGTTTAGATAATGTTAACCATAGTTTAGGGTAGTAGAATTTGGGGTAATTGTTCTGCCATGTTCTTTGTATCTTTATTTTTTAATACGCACGTGTCATTTTTATAAAAATTATTCGGGTTATTATCAAAAAAAAAAAAAAAATCTTCCCAGGTCTGATTATTAGCCAATTTAGAAACCAAGGATTTTTTTTTTTTCCCGGCTGCATTTAGCTTATGAAATACCCTTAGCATTTCAGGGAATCTGAGACCAGAGATCCTTTTCATTATAACCTTCATATAAAATATCAGCAGGCTGCTCTATGTAAATGAACTACTGCAAAAACTAAACCTAATAGGCTGAACTGAAATCAAGCAACTGGTTTTTGGTTTTAGAAAGCAAAAGTGAAGTGAAAGTGGAATATCCCAGAGATATTTAACAAAAAGTCAGAGATACTGACTGCACTAGCACCTGATAAAAAGCCAGGACTGAGGAAAAAAGGTGAAGTCCTAAGACTAGGTATTATTATTACTGTTTTGGTGAAAACATCATCACATGCAGCTATTTATGTATCTCCCTTGACTCCTCCACTGAACTATAACTTCCTTTAGAGCAAATACTGTCATAATTATGTCATAATTGGCTCTGTATCCCTAACACTGTGACCTATGTATGGAAGTTGCTTCAAAAGTTTATTGGTGTATGTTGTCCTGGGTTCGATCCCAAGCATCTCGACCAAAAACCCAACCAAAAAAAAAAAGTTTATTAGTCAGATGAATTTTAGTAGGGGTGAATGAGGATGAAGAAAGCTCAGGATTGGGCTACCACCCATAATTAGGAGGAAGAGAAAGGAGCCACCACTTCAGAAGAAATCAGAACTAAGATGGTATCAACAAATGCTGCTCAAGGAGTGCTCTTTACACTATTCCTAGTCTATGGCAAAGTACAGAAATTGAAAGCATTTAAATACTTCCATATCAATTTGGCATTGCCACAATTTTATGTCTGTCAAATCCAGTAACAACTTTAGGACCATATTTTGAAACATGTTTTTCATTTCATTTTGCTAACAATTCATTTTTATTGTCTTTCATAAAAGTATTGGCCCGTGATGGATTAGAAATTATTTTTAATCAATAAAAGAAAACTAGTTCTTCACTGTGGGGGAAAAAAAAAAATCAAGCAACCTTCCTGTAGATGACTTGTAACGTGGTCCAGCCACCATTGTGGTCATGCTTTTTCTATCATATTAGAGGATATGGAGAAATATCTATTTTCTCTTTTGTTAACAGCAAACTCTGACCATCTTGCCCTATTATGAAGCATATTTTGCAAGTTTTAAGGTTAGATAACTAGAGGTAGTGTTTTTCCTGAAACAGTATTTAAATCGGGCTACAATTCAGGTAAATATGCCTAAGTAAATGTGCGCAAGCTTAAGAAAAAAACTAGTAGTTAAAAAAAAACAAACAAAAACCCACAGGCTGTAGAGTCATAGTGCTGGGTCTGAATCCTGTCTCTATCAACTTACTATGTCATTTTGGAGAAGCTACTGACACGAACCTCCCTGAGCCTCAGTGTCCTCATCCTCCTCAACTGTAAAACAGGAAAAGATAATAATATCTACCTTGCAGGGTGGCTGTCGATGTTAAATGATGTACTGTATTCAGCACACGAGGGCCCCCGAGCAACAGTCAGCACAACACGTAATTATGAAACACGCACTGACCTTTTTCTTCCTCTAAACCCCAGCTTCCTTCCCTTCCCATTAGCCTCTTTCACCTCCCTCACTTCTCTCTGCCTTACGAGTCTCCTCAGTCCCTATCCACAACTTTCTCCGCTCCCTCCATCCCCATTTGCAATTATTCCTCAACACTTCCCCCAGCAGCAATTAGTTTTTAGAGCCTCCCAGTAAGTACATCATCTACATAGCATTCGTTCTAACAACTCCCCTTGCTCACCTGCTCCACATCTCCACCTGCCCAGGGGAAAAAATACCTGAGCTTGCTGGCTGCCTTGGGTTTTGGAAAAACAGGGTATTTAACTACGTTCATACTCTATTTCAATCTTACCACTCTCTCTAAATACCGCTACTATCATTTATTAACCTAAAGGGCCCACCTTGATTCTCTTGGATTTATTTTCACACGACTCGTGACTACCTAAATAACTGTTGAATGCTTACTGGGCACTGGAGAAGCAGAGGAGCGCGACTCATCCTGATATGGACTCAGAGAGAGAATCCCACTCCCAGGCTTGGAGTGGGAGTGGAGGGGAGTGAAGGCACAAATGAATGAGTTTCATACTTTGCTCTTCAAATTTCCAAACCATTTGACACTTACTGCAATATAGTCTTATAATTCTTATATAATAAAAACAAATCCAAAAAATGAAAGTGAAAAAAAGGTCTAACTATAATCAAAGATGATAAATGTGAAATTAGTGACTGGAAAGTCTCAAAGAGGTTATGGTGACCTGGAAATTATAGGTAAGGACTCACTTGCAAAAATGAAGAAAAGGACATTCAAGCAGAGGGAACAGCACTAAGCAAAGGCAGAGAAGTATGAACGTGTACTCAGTGTTCTGGGAATGACAAGTGGTTCATTGTGGCTAGAGAACACGATGTAATTTGGGAAGTCTAAAAAATATTCCAAATAAATCACTTTATGCATTTAATAAATCACTTTCATCCCTGAGAAAACTAAAAGTAAGTGAAAATATGAAAATCCAGGCTCATTGTGCTTTCTACTACTCTGCTATGATAAAAACTTGGTTTCTGACAACAATGGGGACCCTCTGTTCCAAATGATTTGGGGTCAAGTGACATGATCGCTTCTGAGTTCCATGAGGTAGCTCTGGTAGGACTACATAAGACAGACTGGTGGTGGAAGAACCTGGAAGCCAACAAGACGACAGCGTGACCAAAGTGGAGGGAATGGAGGGAAAGGTGAGGGGTCAGGACACAAGTTAGCAGCAGCATCAACAGGTCTGAAGGCAAAGGGAAAGTTAAAGATGACACAGATTTATCATTTGAGTGTCCTGTGAATAAGGTCATTAACAGTACTAGGGCATGGAGGAGGTGGTGCTAACCTGAAGGAAGGATGATGGATTTAGTTTAGACATGTTTGATTTGATGCCTACAGGACACTCAGGTGGATATCCAAGGCTGGAAAGGAAGGCTGAGTTCTCACTAGCACACAGGTCAATAGCTGAAGCCATGAGAAAGATCAAGGAGACTGAACCGAGAGAGTAATATTAAGAAAGCCAAGGGAGCCAAGGGGAAAAAAAGTGTTTCGGGAAAAGAAAAGGAGACTGGTGGTTGCTAAAGGCCAAAAGGAAAAGTCAGATAGCATAAGGACTGAAAAGAGGCAATTTGTATTGGATTCAGCACAAGAGATTATAGGTGATCTCAAAACATAGCAAAGACAAAAAGTCTGCAATAATTGTAGAATGAACCTTGGCTGGGAAGGGAAACAGGTTTGAAAAAGCAGAGGTAGAACAGCTGCTACATGTTCAGGAATTCCCTCCCTCTTCACCCCAAGATGTTCTGTCACATCTTCCTTGACTTGGACCAGGTATGTCCACAATCCAACTACCTAAAATCATCAAGATCCCTGTACTGCCCAATGCCAATTACCTTCATCACAACGGCAGCAACTGCCCACCTATCTACAGAGCCAGATCCCTTATTTTATCAGCAGACGACCCATCTCCTGCCAGCTTCCTGTCAGTTTCTTTACCATTCCCACCAAATCCAAATCACCAATTAAAATTTTCTACTATTCCCAATTGCCTGGTTAGAGGCTTCCAAAATCAGTTTGAGCTTTCCCCTTTTCTTCATTCCTTGAACCTGAAATCAGTCAGTTTTCAGTGACAATTCTTAACTCTTCCTCTCCACATCTAAAAACAGGCCTTTGGCACATCCATCCAAGCATGGTGTCATATCTGGTTTCTCACACCAATCTAACCTACGCATGGCAGATGAATTAATTTTTAAGGAAAAACCAGCCAAGAAACAAAGCCCAACTCCCTGAAGCAGTCCTGGAGGCCCTCCATAAGCTAGTCATAAACTATCTTTACAGCTTTCTATCCAACTGCTTCACAAAACCTCCGCCATGGCCAAACCAGTCTTTCTTAACATTACACACTTAGTTACACTCTCATCTTCTGAAATATCTTCTCACTGCAAGTTCTACTCATCATAGGGAACCTAGCTTACTCGCCTAAAACCGCCTTTGAGGGGGTGGCTCCACAGTGTAGTGGTTAGCACGTCTGCTTTACACGCAGAAGGTCCTGGGTTTGCACCCCAGGTGGAGCCACAGACTATTCCCTGGGTACGCCAGGCCCTGGGGGTGTGCCGCAAGCACATGGGAGGCAACACCCCACCTTCAGAGATCCAGTTCTTAAGGGGAGATGGCAACATCCGTAGGTCAAGGGTGGAAGTGGGGCGGGGGGGATTAAAGACGGGGGAAAAATAAAAAATAGATAAAAAATAAAACCACCTTTGAACACCCAAGACCTCCAGAGCATTCCTACCACAATTTAACTGGCTACTAAACAGGAATTAATTCAGACTCTTGGGATACATCAGCAAACAAAGCAAAGATCCCTAGCTTTATGGAGTTATTATTTTAGCAGAAGGAGATAACAAAATAGATTTCATAAATAACATTAAGTATATAAAATGTTTACAAATCGTAAATGCTATATAAAGAAGTAAAGCAGGACTGGGAGTTCTAGAGTGGGATTACAATTTTAAATAGGGTGGTAAACATGCCTCTTTGAGAAGATGACTCTTGAGAAGGCTCGCAGAAAGTCAAACTTGTCGTGCAGCTATCTGAGGGGAAAGTGTAGTCTAAGCAGAGGCAACAGCCAGGCCAAATCTCTGAGGCAGAAATACACCTGGAATTTGAAGAATAGCAAGGAGGCCAGAGTAGCTGACCAGTGAGCCAAAAGGATAGCAGAAGATAGGTTCAGGGTATAACCACAGGCCAGAATATGGAGGGCACAGTAGGCCATGCAAGAGCACATGGGCCGCTACTGGCTCACTCTAAGTGAAATGAAGAGCCATAGGAACTGAACAAAGACACAACCTGCCCTAGATTTTTCTAAGAATCACTGAGGCTACTACGTTGAAAACAGTCTATAAAGGGGCAAGCCCAGAAGCTAGCAGAACAGTTAGAACGCAACTGCCATAATCCAGGCAAGAGTTGATGAAGGCCTGAACTAGAGGGTAGCAGTGGAGGGAGTAAGAAGTGATAAAGTCCTGGCTACATTTCGAAGGTAGACAACAATCAGCTTTCCTGATATGACCAGATGCGGGATGTGAGATAAAGAAAAGTCAAGGATGACTTCCAAGTTTTTGGCACAAGCAGCTGGAAGGATGGAGCAGCCCCCAAATGAAGGCTATGGGTGGAGAAGACTTACAGAAGATCGAGAGTTGAGTATGAGACACGTTATATTTGAAGTGCCTGGCAAACGAGCTTGTATGTCAAGTAGGCAGGCAGTTGGATACATGAGAACTACAGCGGAGGAGAGGTCTGGACTGGGAATTCACCAGGTCTGAGGCCTAGGGCACCCCAGCTGTTCAAAGATCAGTGAGATGGAGGAAAATCAAAAGCACATCTTGGTGTCCAGGAGGCCAAATGAAAACTTAAGGAAGAGGGAGTGCTCGACTTGTCCAATGCTACTGACAGATCAAGTAAAATGAGGACTGAAAACCACTGCATTTAGCCACCGTGGGGGAAAAGCCCTTGACAAATGAACTTGAGAGAGAACAGAGGGTAACCACTTAGCAACCACTCTTACCTAGAGTTTTGTTGCAAAAGGGAACAAAGAAATAGGGCAGTTGCTAGCAAGAATGGGGTAATAGTATTTACTATGAGAAAGGGTCCCATGCCTGAGTGCCGTTTGCATATAAAGCCCTAAAAAGTCCTAAATATTCAATAAATGCTCTCCCTCCCTTTACACCTATCACTATTATCTTTATTGATAGGTACCTGATTGTTGTTAACTACCTGCCAACAATTTTTTCTTGAAAGATCCTTTTTTCCCTCATCCAATTGTCAAATTCTTCCTAATCCTTCAAGACTCAACCTCCCAGGAAGCCTCCGCTGGCCCCTCTCCTCAGTTAATCTCCCTCAGATATTCTTCTATCACCCTTATCACAGTCCCTTATAATTATCAGAATATATGTCCCAACTTCCTCGCTAAACTGACTCCTAGAGAAACGGGGCAACAAACATCACTCCTCTAGAGGTGAAAGAGTAACAGTTCAGAGCCCAGACTCAGCCAGATTGCCTGAGCTTGAATGCCAGTTCCACCATGTGGTTGCAGTGTGACCTTGAGAAGATGCCTCACCTCTCTGGGCCTTGAATGTTCTCATCTATAAAATGAGAATTAAAAATAGTCTCTACCTCCTGGCATTGTTTGGAAGAGTAAATGAGTTAATATATGTAAAATGCCTGGCATATGCTAAGCCTTATAAATATCAACTATTATATTATTATATTATATCCATAGTAACCAGGATTTTTAAGCTTGATTCAGGAAGTCAGTATATTATTTCATACATGAATAAACTGAGGCACTAGAAAGCTCTGACCTACAGTAGAGAATTACTTCTTTATATCACATTGAGTTTTTTGTCTACCAGATAATTTCATCACTTGAACCAGGTCAGGTACTAATTTTTTCAAAAGCTGTTAAAGTCACTTCTTGATATTTTTTAACCTGTCTCCCAGTCCACCTCTAATTACGTGACTGACTACAGAGCCTCTGAGTACTGCTGAACCTTTCCCTGCCACCTCCCTACACCACCATGGCTTCTTCAAAACTCCCACCACATGGTGCACAATACTACACTGTTGATGGACAAATGAATGACAGACACACCATTTGAGTTGCCAAATATAAGGTCTGGTTTTGCCTACATTACAGACCACTCGCAGAGGTGACATTCAAAAATGAGAAGCCTTTCTAACCAAAGCAATTTTCTGAGCATCTAAAAAAATTTAAGCAAAGACTCAAGTTTGCACAAAATTTCCATAATAAGCATTTAAGTAATAAGTTTTCAAAGAAGTAGTGGGAACCTCTAAGATGTTACATCACTTAAGAACTCGTGGGAATTCAACCCAAAGTGATGATTTAATCAAATGTAGCTGCCCAATAGCTGTTCTAGTAATTCTGGTATTGCAACTACAAATCTTTTTTAATTATTTTTAAATCTGCAGGTCAAAATCTCTCCTCCTGGGAGGACAGTTTAAAGGAATTCCAATAATCCCTAGCCCCCATCACTATCTATCTCAGAACCAAACAAATTCAGTTGGATGACATCACCAATCATCTTCCACATGAGACAGTATATGTACTGCAAAGAGCACAGGCGTTGGTGTAGAGCACCTTGGGTCCAAATGCTTGTTAGACAGATATCGTACAACAGGTCTGTTCAACTCCTCCTACGGTAGTAATGACAATAATATAACCTTGCAGGGTGGGTGTGGTTAACCGATACTGAATGACTTGAAAAATGAATACATGGAAAACAGCTAGCTTACAGCAGATACTATATAAATGGTAGTTTTATCATATTATAACATTTTTGTCTTACTAGAGTTGAAGTTTTAAAAAGAAGTCATTACAAAGGCTCAAACATGTCAACTAACACTTTTTTTCAAGCTGGTAAATGGGAAGCTGGATTTAATTAAAAATTATTGGGGGTGACATTAACAAAATCAAATAAGTTTCAAGTGTATCATTCAACAGTAAGTCATATATATATCACATTGTGTTCACCACCCAGAGTTAGATTTCCTTCTGTCACCAAATATTTGACCCCTTTTACCTTTATCTACCTCTTCTCCTCCTCCTCCCTTCCCTCTGGTAATCACTAATCCACTGTCAAACATGTCAACTAATACTCTTAGAATTAAAAATGTTAAGTCAGTAAGAAATAGATGGGAAAAAAAGTTCCTGGAATAAATAGCTGTGATACCAGGGAAAGACCCTCTTCCTTTAAGACACAAACCAGGCAATGGCTTCCTTGCATTTTGGGGACAAAGCCTGCCCTGCCCACACCCTGACCCTGGTACAGCTACAGATGAACCTCTGATGACAGTGATGCAAAAAAGACATGATTAGAGCATCCTGTTCATCTCGTATCCACTGTGCTTAAATATGTGACTCGAAACTTACTTCAGAAAAAACTGTACATAGTGATTATAAAATCAACTACTACTTTACAATTAATTGCTCGAAGGTGGTCATTTCATAATGCTCTTCTGATCGCCAATAAAAATGAAACCTGAATACAAAGTTGTTTGGCTTAGTGCATAACCAGTATATTCTACCTAGGGGTTCCAGAGCCCCCTGAGAGGAGGAATATGTCTGTGTTTACCTGACATTCCCTAGAGCCTGGCATATAATAGCTATTTAACATTCACTGAAAGATTTGTACACCCATATTCACAGCAGCATTACTCACAAAAGGCAAAAGGTGTAAGTAACCCAGGTGTCCACCAATAGTTGAATGAATAAACAAAATGGATAAACAAAATAACACAATGGAGTACTATTCAGCCTTAAAAAGGAAGGATATTTTGACATGTGCTACAACATGGATGAACCTCAAGGACATTATGCTAAGTGAAAGAAGCTAAGTGAAATAAGGATTCCACTTATATTAGGTATCTAGAGTAGTCAAATTCATAGAGACAGAAACCAGAATAGTGGTCACCAAGGGACAGGAAGAAGGGAATGGGAGTGTTTAACAGGTACAATTTGTTTTGCGAGATGAAAAAAGTTCTGGGGATGGAATGCACAACAATGTGAACATACTTAAAGCTACAAAACTGTACACTTAAAATGATTAAAAATGCTAAGTTTCATATTATGTGTATTTTACAGTTTAAAAAATATTATTTGAAAGAATAAATGAAGAAATACTCAGTACTACTTTCATCTTTATTAATTAAAGAATTCCTACCTCCACATTTTACGATGAGGAAACTGGAACTCAGAGAGCTTAGCTGACCTGCCACTATACTACATATAGTACCTACTACGCAGTGCTGCTTGGCATTAACAGTGTATTTTAACCAACTGGTTGTAACCCCAATAAGACAAGGGCTACACCTCAAGTCTTCTTTCTATGCCCAGAACCTGAACACACCATCCACAGGCCTCTCGAATGTTCTGAAAATCCCACTGGCCTGAACATCTATATTACAGAAGATGTCACACTGTGTCCCTTTCTCAACTAAATCACTAGCTTGGCAGGAGTAAAACGGGCAGCCTTAAGAAAACTTCTGTCACCGAAGGTGCTCAAACATAGGGTGGGCCATCAACCACTCCCCATGGCTTACTACTGCCAAGAGCTAGGGCACATAAAGGTTCAGACGATTTCACTTCTAAGGGACTTGAGTCTTCAATAGTAGATAGATAAGGTTCAGAAACCATTACAATAACAAAAGACAAGTGCTTAATAAATAGATGTGAGTACACAAATCTAAGGGAGTACGTGGAAAATGCAGAAGGTATCTTCGGCAGAGGCAGATTCTAAGCTGGATCTGCAAGGATGAATAGTTTTCCAGGCACTACAGGGAAAAGGCCAGAGCATGTAGTAGAAAGAACATCAGTTTCAAAAGAATAGCACCGTTCCTGACTGCTATTATCTAAGTAAGTGACCTCTGCAAATTACAAACCCTCTGTTTCCCCATATATAAACCTACAGCAAGACCCCGACCAGCTCTGTGTGTTGCATCCAATAGTTCTGAAGTCAGACTGCCTGGGTTCAAGTTGTGCCACTGTCAATTAAGAGTGACCTTGAGCTGGGTAATTTGTGGTTGTGTGCCTCAGTCTCCCCACTTCGGAAGAGGGCTGGTGTGCTAAATAGCACATGTCAATCACTTGGCACAGGGCCTGCCACATAGCAAGCCCTCAAAAAATGATAGCTACTGTAATGATGAGCTACACCGTGACAGGAAGACACCAGATGCAAGGGTTGTGCCTGCTGTGCTTCCAGGTCCCTCCCAGTCCTGAGATATCCCTGGGGGGATGGGAGCGCAGAGCCGGGGTTGCAAACCCTGCACGCATGTGTCGCTGCCCTGCTCGGCACGCGCCTCTCCCCGCCCAAGGGAGAAGCGATGGCTCAGCAGTCCCAGGGCCCGCTCCCACCCCAGGCCGGGCACCCTAAGGAGGGAAGGGGCTCGGACCCCACTTACCATGCTGGCAGGGGAAGGGGACGGCTCAGGTGAGCTGGCTCTCGGGCTTCCGACACGTCCCGCTCGCACAGGTCAGGTCATGGTCCCGGCAGGCTCGGGAAGTCCCCCGCCCATGCACAAAGAACCGCTTCCCCACCCAGGCCTCGCGGGGACCCTCTAAAAAGAACGCGGCCCCTGCTTCATTGGGGACCCCGGAACAATTCATCAAGACCCACACCCCCTTCAAGGAAGTGAAAAAAAAAGCAGGAAATGGGGCTCAGAGGCCAGTAAGGGGGGAAGCGTCTCGGGGCCCCCTGCCCGGGCCCGACCCCCGAGGGGAGGCTCCGGGCCCAGGCAGGGGCTCCCCGGCCTCCGCGTTCAGAAGCAGAGGCGGGCCCAGCCGCGAGGCTGAAGGGGCGGAGGCTGGAGGGGCCTCGGCGGCGCAGCCGGAGGGACCGGCTCAGTGAAGAGGCCCGGAGACCCGCGCTATCCTCGCCGCCTCAGCCCACACGGCCGCCGCCCCCGCCAGCCCCTGGAGCATCCCTGCGCGCTTCTACCCTGAAGCCGCCCGCTCGCGCCGCGCGGCTAACCCCAACCAACAGCTCCAACGCGCCGGAAGTGGCGAGCGCCCGGCGCAGCCCCACGGCACGGCCGCCGGGCTGCGGCGCTGGAACCGGACCAATCCGGAATCGAGCGAGGGGCGGGGGCACGCAGGGCGGGGCCGCACCTGACGGCTCCCGCTAGCCCCGCCCCCTCATGCCCCGCCCCGCGCCTGTCCACGCGCGCCGGCGGCCATGTTTGTAAAGGGCGTCGGGTCTGTCATCTTGGTAAAGGGGCGCTTTCTTTTTCGTTTCGTTGGCTCATTCATTCTGCAAATTTTGAGGAAGAGCCTTTAACATGCCAAGCACCCGGCTAGAATTCGGCGGCACGCAGCCTCTGCCCTCGTGAAGCTTACATCCATTCAGTGCACCCACATTTTAGCCCTACTATGGCCCAGGCGCTGCTGTGAGTTCTAGGACTAGGGCGATAAACGAAATTGCTATAGTCCCTGCCCTTAGGAGGCAGATAAGCAACAAGAGCAAATGAATAAGTTAATTGTAAGAAATGAGAAAAACTGTGGGTGTTGTGAACACAACAAACACTCAATGTCCTCAGAGAAAATTGAAGGGAGGAATGGGAAATGTAAACACATGAAAGAGTAGTGGGCAGCGTGATCAAAGTCGAAGGAACAACTGCTGAGGATCTGGGTTCTGAGATGTCCAAGAATATGGTGAGTTCTTGTTCCTCTCCTCCAACCCATTTTCCTTATTTACGAAAGTTGATTTTAAGAAACAAAAACAGGAAAAAGTCCCTAGTGGCAGAGGTGCTACTAGGGTTTGAGGACTGCAAAGAGGAGCAAATCTGTATAAACCAGGCGCTTTCAAACGCCAGCGTGAATCAGAATCACCCGGAGGGCCGTTGAAACACGGATTGCCATCTGAGCCCCACTTCCAGAATTTCTAATTCAGTAGATCTCGGGTGGAACCTAATTACATTCCTAATAGGTTCCCAGGTGATGCCAATGCTGCAGGTCCACGGACCACACTTAGAGAACTGTTAATATAACTCATGACTACAGGAAACTTTCACTTATTCTTTCATCAAATATTTACTGTTGCCTACTAAATGACAACCACTGTTCTGAAGATTCAGTTCTGAGCAAAACACACTTGTGTCCTTATGAAAGAGACATTATTTTTAAAGTAATATACAATAAGTAATTAGTTATAATTTTGATAACTGCGTGAAAGAGAAATACAAACCACCATGAGAGTTAACAGCCAAGGGATCTAAGCTAATCTCAAAGCATGGGGTAGGGAGTTGGTCAGGAAATGACATTTATTTAAGCTGTGGCCTGAAAGAAATGTACTTTGCTAGGCAAAGAGAGAAGGCATAGGATATTCTAAGCAGTAGAAAATGAAAGTACAAGAAAAGTCATCTCAGAAGATAATCAGAAAACCCAGGACTGAGGCCAAGTGACTTGTCTTTTCTTGGCTCAGTTTAGTGGATGAAAGACTTTTGGATGAAACAATTGGGAGTGGAATCTCAGCTCTTACAGTGCTGAGGTGTGTTGAGCACATTACTTTCGAAGTCTTGGTTTCACTGTGTAATTGGATGAAATAACAGAAACTCAACTCAGAATGAATTAGAGGTTTGCCTTTGGCTCACTTAACTCCCATAGCTGGACATCCAGAGAGAGGTCAGCTTCAGACTGGGAGTGATGGGGAGCCCTGGATCCATTTCTCCGGGATTTTCTTGGCTCTGCTCTCCTTCACATTAAGATGGCTGCCAGGAACAGCCAGGGTCACAAACATCCCCATTCACATCCAGCAAGAGAGAGCACCTTTTCTCTCATCCTTTCTCATGGCAGTAAGCTTTATACTACTGGTCCTAATTGGCCCAGGCCTGCCCATCTCTGAACTAGCTACTGTGGAGGAGGATGGAATTGCTATGATTGGCTTAGAGAATCAGCCCCTGGAGTTGATTTCAATTTCCCAGAATAACTGGATTTGGTGGAGTCACCACATGTTTACCATATCTCCATTGCCAGGCTGGAGTGAAAATTAAATTTAATGTACACACAAAACACCTAGCACATAAGGCATACAATAAATCACAGCTATTATTAATTTTACTCCAGGGACTTTGTCCAAGTCAACTAAATAACATTTTGTTATTAATATTAATTTCAAGCCTGTCTATTCCAAAAAAACATTTAAGGCTGCTATTACTTTTTGTTGGCACTGCAGGAATGTCCCCCATCCATCTCCTCCTGCCTATTCCTATTGCTACTGCCTCAGTCTCATTCATTTAGTTATTTGCCCAACAAACTTTCAATGAGTTAGTATCAATTTTGTGCCAGGCCTTTTTGCAAAAACTAAGTGTTCCAAATGAATAAGATTCAAGAAGAATGTGTACTGCCTCGTGGTAGAAATAACCACCCAAACAATTACAGCACAGTGAGAGAGGTGCTATAACAGAGATGTGTACAGACCTAAGCACACAAGTGGGGAGGGAGCAACTAAGTACAGGGCAGGGGGCAGTAACTGGAAGGCTAAACAAAGATAGTAATTCAGTTGAGTCTTCACAGAACAACAGAAGTTCACCTGAATGCTGCAGAGTCCCTACTCCTCTTTGCACTCCAAGCTGTCTTCTATTGTACCAAGACTCTTTCCACTGCAACAAGGTTGAGACTCTAAAGCTGGAACTCTATCATAAGGAAAAAAGGGACTATATCATCTCAGGTAAGAGAATCATCCAAAAGGTTGTGTGGATTTCAGACATGGGTCTGAAATGATATCACAGAACTCAATTTCTCTCCATTTCTTGGTTATGCTTCCTCAATTGGGGTGGGGCCGGGGGGTGGTCTTTTATTCACATGGTGGTCTCTAGCATATCTAGGCTTTATCCTCTCCCAGGTTGAATTCTGATAGAGAAGAGATCATGCCTGTTCTACAAACATTCCAGGAAAATAATCTCATTGACTTCGATTGGATCACTCCTGAACCAATCACTGTGACCAGAGAGAATGAGATGCTCTGATTGGCTGGACCTTGGTCATATACTCTACCCCCAGCTCCAGAATAGTTCTTTTAACAGCCAAAACCTCTCTAAGCCCGCACCACAGCTCTGCAAGGCTATCAGAATCTGGAGAATTCTTCCATTTGCAGATGAGGAATCTTGTTGGTTTCTCAACGGGCATAAGAATAACAGTATTATTCAATATGAATTTTTAAAAATTTTTTTTATTTTTCAATTATAGTTGGCATACAATATTATATTAGTTTTCAGGTGTACACTGGAGCGATTAGACATTTATATAACTTATGATGGATCATCCCGATAAATCTAGTACCCATCTGACACCATACATATTTGTTACAATATTGACTATATTCCTTATTTTATACTTTACATCCTCATGACTATTTTGTAACTACCAATTTGTACTTCTTAATCCCTTCCCCTCTTTCACCCACTGTCCTAACTCCCCTCCCATCTGGAAACCCTCAAAATGTTCTCTGTATCCATGAGTTTGTTTCTGTTTTATTTTGTTTCTTAGATTCCACATGTAAGTGAAATCATATGGCTTTTGTCTTTCTCTGTCTGACTTACACAACTCAGCACAGTACCCTCTAGGTCCATCCATGTTGTTGCGGATGGCAAGATTTTGTTTTATTTATTTATTATTTATTTATAGTTGAGTAATAGTCCAATGTATATATGTACCACCTCTTCTTTATCCATTCATCCACTGATGGACACCCACGTTGCCTCCATATCTTGGCTATTATAAATAATGCAAGGAATATATGAATGCACATTTCCCTTCAAAGCAATATTTTGGGTTTCTTTGGACAAATACCCAGAAGTAGGACTACTGGGTCCCTCTTTGTCTCTTATTATAGCTTTTGTCTGATATAATTATTACTACCCCAGATTTTTCTTTTCATTTCCATTTTCATGAATTATTGTTTTCCATCCCTTAACTTTCAGTCTTTTGCTCTGAAGTGAGTCTCTTGAGGCAGCATATATGAGGGTCTTGTTTTCTTATCCATTCAACCACCTATCTTCTGACTGGAGCACTTAATCCTTTTTCATTTGAAATCATTGTTGATAGATATGTAGTTATTGCCAAGATTTCCTATAATACTGATTTGGTGTTGATAAACTCCTTTAGCTTTTTCTTATCTAGGAAGCTCTTTATCTGTCTTTTGATTCTAAATGAAAGCTTTGCTGGGTAGAGTAATCTTGGTTGTAGGTCTTCGATTTTCATCACTGAATTAGTGCCAATCCTTTCTGGCATGCAAAGTTTCTATTGAGAAATCAGCATATAGTCTTATGGGATTTCTTTTGTAGGTAACTAATTGCTTTTCTCTTGCTGCTTTTAAGATTCTCTCTTTGTCTTTAACCTTTGTCGTTTTAATTACGATGTGTCTTGGTATGAGCCTTTTGGGTTCATCTTGTTTGGGATTCTCTGCTTTTCCAGGTTGGGAAAGTTTTCTGTCATTATTTCTTCAAATAGGTTTTCAATTCCTCGTTCTCTCTCTTCTCCATCTGGTACCCCTATGATGTGAATGTTGGTACGCCTGATGTTGTCCCAGAGACCCCTTAAACTATCCTCATTTTGGAGGTGGAACTCTTTTTCCTTATTACTCCTCCAATTGGGTGTTTTCTACCTTATCTTTTAAATCATGGATTCAGTCTTCTGCATCTAATCTACTGTTGATTCTCTTTAATGTTATCTTCATTTCAGTTATTGTATTCTTCATTTCTGACTGGATCTTTTTTATGTTTTCTATCTCTTTGTTAAAGTTCTCACTGAGTTCATCTACTCTTCCCCTAAGTTCATTAACCATCCATATAACCAGAGTTTTGAACTCTGCATCTGGTAGATTGTTTGTCTCCATTTTGTTTAGTTCTTTTTCGGACCTTTGTTCTGTTCTTTCATGTGGTACATGTTTCTTTGTCTCCTCATTTTGGCTGCCTCCCTGTGTTGGTTTCTATGAATTGGATAGAGCTGCTATGTCTCCCAGTCTTAGTAGCATAGCCTTCTGTAATAGGTATCCTGTGGGGTCCAGTGGCGCAGTCTCCCTGGTCACCTAAGCCAGGTGTTTCAGGTGTGTCCCTTGTATGGGTTAGGTTGTGTGTGCTCTCCTGTTGTTCTTGAGCCTTAGTTGCTGCTTGTATGTCAATGGGAGGGACTGACCCTCAAATTGATTGTTTGTGAAGACTGGCCATGACTACAGCAGAGGAGCTGTTATATAGGGACTGACCCTACAAAGTAGGATTCGCTTTAGCAAGGCTCTGCTGCCTGCCCTTTGCGTGCATTGTCCTCGGATACAGCCTCAGGTAGTGCTCCGGCTTGATCAGAGTGGCCGCTGAGTGTGCTGGCCTGGGGACTCCTGGGAGGGGCCCCACCACAGGCCAAGTTCAGCCAAGTTCAGCCTGTGCCCTGCCTGGGTCCACCTGGCACAAGCCACCAAGGAATCTACAGATGAGCACCACTCATTCTGGCCTTGGAGGTGCCTTGAGACGCCAAGCCACAAACCGAGGCCAGCTGCCACTAGTGCCGGGCTCAGGCTTCTCAACAAGAAGTACAGGGCATACAGTGGCCAGATGCTGCTTGTTTGGGTTTTGTGAACCTTGGAGAGATTTTAGGAAAGAACATCATGAACCAAGACAAGCCATTTGTATGGAAAAGCCAGTGGAAGTGTCTTAAGTGGGCCTGCAAGTTGAGTGAGGCAGGGTCTCAGGGAATCAGCAGAGCAGGGCGACCAGTGTTAGCCAGGTTGATAGAGACCCAGATATGGTGGCTGCCTGCATCAATACACCAGGAAGGGGAAGGCTCAACAAAGGAACAATGTCCTCTGCCAGCACATCTGTCTGGGAGAAAGTTGCCCCTCCAGCCCTTGCCCTGAAGCCAATTTAGTTCCTCCTTGAATGTCTCAGTGCCTTTCAAGCTGCTGCACCAGCATTGGAGCTCAGAGCGAGTGAGTCAGTCAGCAAGTAAGTCTGTGTGCGGGCACCCTAAGAGGAGCTGCCCTCTGTCTCACCCAGCCACGTTCTCCACTGATTTTTTACAGCCAGAGGTTGTGGGGACTTCTCTTCCAGGCACCAGAACCCTGGGCTTGGGAGCCAGGTGTGGGACTGGGACCCCTTGCTTCTCCAGGGAGTCCTCCGCAGCTGAGATATCCCTCCTGATTCTCAACTGCCACACGCAGGTGTTGGACCAGCCTGTTCCACGTCTCTGCTCCTCCTACTAGTCTTGGGGTGCCCTCTTCTGTGTGTTCCCACTTGTAGGACTTCTGTTCAGCTAGACTTCAGGCAACTCCCAATTATGGCTGTTCTGTAGTTTAGTTGTAATTTTGATGTGGTGAGAGGAGGCAAGCACAGCATTTACCTACTCTGCAATCTTGACCAGAAGCTCTGGGTTGAGTCCTTTTCTCTTACACAGCTGTGTGGCCTTGAGCACATCACTCAAACTCTCTGTACCTGTTTCCTTATCTATAAAATAAAAACAATATTTGTACCTACCTGGTCAGGTAGGTACCTGTATCAGTCAGATTTTATCAGGAAACTCTAATTAGAATGTGAAGAATTGACAAGGGGGCTATTTAAAAAGGGCAGTGTGTAAGGAAACCCTACAAAGGGCAATAGAGTACCCAGGTCTAGTTCGAGGACAATTAGTATCCCTACATCTGGAGGGGCAGGAGGAGGAACAGTTACCAGAATCAGACAAGGGAATCATGTGAATGCCACTGAAGGAAGCAGCCATCCAAGGTGATCCTGCGGGGAGCAAGCCAATGAGGTAAATACTCTGACTCACTGTCTTCCCTCCCTCTATCTCCAAATGGGGCTCCCCATTAGACAAACCCAACCGGAAGCCAGAAAGCAAGGAAGACTGGTGATGTAGTTCATAGAAGCCAACCTTCTGGGCACAGGGCTGGGTAGAGAAAGAGAACAGGACTTCCGGGTCCAAATGGAAGAGACCCAGCAGAGCACATTAGTGTGGTAATGCTCATGAGTGTGTAGTACTATGCCTGGTACATTAAAAGATTTTTAATAAATTTTAGTTATTAATAATTATTATTTCCAGCCTAGTTCCAGCCCACCTTTCCATCTGCTCCTCTTCTACAACTCACCAAGCTAGAATCGTCATGGCTTCTGGAAAAAAAGGCAGACTCATTGATGTCTCTGAGCCTATGCTTTTGTCGTTCCACCATCTAGAATGTTTTTTCCTTCATCCCTTTGCCTTCCTTTCAAATTCCTACTCAACCCAAAGGCCCAACTCATATGTCTCCTACTGAGCGACCTTCCTTGCCTCCTCTCACCACATCAAAATTACAACTAAACTACAGAACAGCCATAATTGGGAGTTGCCTGAAGTCTAGCTGAACAGAAGTCTTACAAGTGAGAACACACAGAAGAGGCCACCCTAAGACTGGTAAGAGGGGCAGAGATGTGGAACAGGCTGGTCTGACACCCACATGTGGAATAAAAGGCTGTTTATAAACATCCATTAATATGATTAATGGAGAAATTTTGCCTGAAAACTTACCTAATGGTGACATACAACAGGAATTATCCATGAGTACAGCATAATGGGGGAGAGGCCTCTACTGTTCAGCCATATCTGCCTCTGCCGTCTTCTAAGTAAAAGGGAGGATTACACTTCCCCACTCCTTGCAGTTGGGCAGGATAATGCCAACTGAATAGAAGTGACTCGTGTCACTTCTGGGCCAGAGCATTTCCTTGCCTGTGCAAATCCCTCTGATTCTGCTCTCCCCTGCCTTAGTGAACCCTGAGCTGTCATGTTGAGATTGTGGCATCATGAGATGGAATGACTACATGGGTCAGAACACCTCCCTGACCCTACCAAGCTAGAAGAACGAGCAATAAATAAACTTTTGTTTTGAGGCACTGAGATTTAGGGGTGGTGTGTTCCTGTAGCATAACCTGGCCTTTCCTGACCGATACACATGATCATGTGTGGTAGTTGGTCTACAAAGGTGAGCTACCACTGAATCAGGTCTGACAGTATTCACAGCCTGTGTAGTCCCCTGTCCTCAAATCTGACCCTGTGAATGCACTTCTGACCAATGAAATGGAGGGAATACAGCATGACTTCCAAAGTTAGATCTTAAAAAGTTTTACAGTTTTTGGCTGGGTTTCTTGGAATGTTCTCTCTGAGGCAAGCCAGGCACAATATAAGAAGTCTGATTACCTGAGAATGCCATGCTGTGAGGAAGTCCTAGATAGCCACATGGAAAGACCAAGTGGAGAAAGAGTATTGCCTGACTAGCCTCTTTCTGCTGCAGCTAGGCCAGCTGAGATGCCAGCCATGTAATTGAAGAGTCCATCTTGGACAATTGAGCCAGTCATGACTTCTGAAGACTCCAGCCCCAGCACCTCTCTGACTATATGACTGAAACCACAGGAGAGACCCCAGGTAAGAAACACCTAGCTAGGCCCAGTCCAGCCGCAGAACTATGAGAGATAATACTAAGTTACATTTTAAGTCATCGCATCGTATTGTGGGAGGATGGGATTAGTTGGCGCCTCCCTCAGGTTGGAGTTCTAAGAGAGAAGGCATTGTTCTCATTTGGAGGAGCATTTGTTTTCAGGCTGTCCAACATCCATCTCTTTTGAGGTTTTCTTCCTCTCACAGTAAGGGATTGAAATCAAAGGTTTTCTTTTCTCTAGCCCAAGGGAGGAGCACATGGCCAAAACTAGAGCAGATGGACTCCACCACCAGGAATTTGAATATTTAGACAAAGAGATTAAAATGGTCAGACTAGTGCTCACTTCAGCAGCACATATACTAAAATTGGAACAATAAAATGGTCAGACTATGCTCTAGATGCATAGATGTCACTCTATGTAATAAGTCCCCCTCTTAACCTCTAAAGTTGCCCATCTCCAAGCCTTCTGTTGACTCCACAAGTAGCCCATTTCCTTCTAAGAAATTCACTTTTATTTCCATCAGTCACAGTTGATGTCAGGGTAGGCTATGCTGCTGTAACAAACAACCTTAACACAGTATAAGTTTATTTCTTGTTCATGTCACAATCACAGGGGAGCAGAGGAGCTCTGCTCCACACAGTCATTTGGCAGAGGAGCTCTGCTCCACACAGTCATTCAGGGTCCCAGACCTTTTCCATCTTGGGGCTCACCCTTCCTTTAAATCCCTGGAGTCATCAGATCTTATGTGTCTGCTGGCAAACAGAAAAAGAGAGATTGTGGAGCATTCCACAGCAGGTTCTTTAGGAGAAAGATCTAGAAGTGTCACTTCTAGATCTTTCTAGAAGATATATCACTTCTGCCTCAAATTCCATTGGCTAGGACTTAGCCATATGGCCCCACTCAACTGCAAAGGAGACTAAGAAATGTAGTTTAGCTGTATGCCAAAATGAAAAATAAGCAGGGTTTATTTTGCTACTATTGCTTGCCACCAACCAAAGTATATCTTGACTAATACACTCACCATTGTATTTTCAGCTCCTAGCCCCATATCTGACACAGAGTGTCTTTTATAATAACCCTCACCAAGCTCAGAATAGTTAAGTAACTGGCTGAAGGTCACCCAGCTAGTGACTGGCAGAGCCAGGATTCAAAGCCAGTGTTCTTTCCATTGTCCCATGATGCCACCCGAAAATTCTATCCATGTGCTGAGCCCTAAGCTGTTTGGAAAAATGAATCAATAAGAGCCAGTCCCTGGCCCAGAATTCACAACAAAAGAGAAAAGCTAAAGTGCAGCCTGAGTTGGCCCAGATTTAAAGACCAGCTCAGGACAACAACAGGTGTGATAGTACATACTTCAGTGCCAAGTGCACTGCACAGACAAATGTGGAGAGCAGAGAGATACACTTTGGGCTGAACCAAATGGTCTGGGAAATCCTCAGAGACAAGGCAGAGCTCAGACATCAAGAGAAGCTGTGTGCACACAAATTCTTCCAAGGACACTTCAGATTCGGGCTCTGGTCAATCAGTGCATTGCACTGAATCTGACAGCAGGCAATTTGGACCTTGGGTCTCAGCCTACCTGCCTACATGCAACACTATTTGTCATGGGCTGAACTTCTCAGGACCATTTTAGTTTGTATGAGAGAAAAGCAATTCAAATCGGCTTTAATGAACATCTATATATTAAAAGTCTAGGTGTAGATGGCCTTCAGGCACAGCTTGATCTGGGGTTCCTACCATGTTCTTGGGACTTGGTCTCTCTGTTTCTTAGTTTTTGCTTTGCTCTTATCCAAGCTCTCTCCCCTAGTGGTAGACCCTGGCTGCTCCAGGCTATCAGTGTCTCAGGAATAACTCAAAAGGAAAGAAAGATTTTCTTCCTGAACTGTTCTGGAAAGAGTTCTAGAATTTATTCTCCAACCGGAACTGCTTGGGCCATCACTTTTGAGCTGTGTAGAATCTGGCTTGAAGTCCTGGATGGCGTAGATGCCCCACATACCGACCATATCTGTGCTCTGTCGCCCTTCCATTTTCAGGCCATGGTGATTTCAGCTAAGGGAGGATACAGAGGGGACTTCTCACAGAAAGGGATACCTCAGGCAAGCACCTTCCCTTGGAATAGTCAGGAACCTGCCCAACATATTATGACACATGCTATAGTAGACAGGTCTGAATTTCCCTAAAACATTTCAGTAAATGAAGGCCTTTGCTGCCCAGAAAGGGAGCAAAGGAGATGTAGTAGGTCCCAAGATTGACAATGGTTGCTGGACTACCTCCTCCATCCTCCAGCCTGCTTGAAGAGCCAAGATTTTCTGCTGAATATCCTTGAATAGCATTACCTTACCTATGTGACTCACTTTGAAAAATAGAGCCTGGCCTGGGGACCACCAGGACAAAACTGGTGGCTGAGCCTGGGCTTAGCAAGATGGAGGATAGTTAGGAACTGTCTGGCCCATATATGGTTCAGAATTCAAGATATTGTTACTCTCTGGGCATAGTTTGTAACAATAAATAGAAACCCACTTCTAATTTAGATAAAGTGATAGTATACATTAGAAATGCTTTCAGCAGCAAGTAATAAAGACTTAAAAATGAGGACTCATTTTTCTTGCTTAATAGACAGTAAGTAGTCTACAGCCATGCTACCCTGAACAAGCCCAATCCCGTCTGATCTCAGAAGCTAAGCAGGGTCGGACCTGGTTAGTACTTGGATGGGAAACTACCTAGGAAGACCAGGTGCTATAGGCATAAAAATTTTTTTGAAAATAAGGAATTGTAAGCTGACAGGGTCCTTGCAATCTGTGAGGTCAACCAAGGGTTGTTTCGCCTAAAAAAAAAAGTAAATAAATAATGTTGTGGAGACTCAGCTGCTCAATGGTGCCATGGCACCTCTGATTCACTTAGCTTTGCTCTCATGGTAGCAAGATGGCTGCTGCAGCTCCAGGCATTGTGTTCACATTCTAAGTAGAAAGCAGAGGGAGAAATATGTTGCCAACCACACCTTGCTCCTCATTTGGATAAAGTGAAACCTTTCTGAAAACTTTGAGCAGCCTCCTGCTCCTATCTTATTAACCAGAACTCAGAAATACAGCTTCCCTAACCTGTAAGAGAGGGTAGGAAAGGTAACTTTTAGCTTTTCTAGACTGTACAGTGGCAGAAGAGAAAATTAGGTAAGGAATGCCAAATAATGTCAACCACAGGAAAGTTTATAATCAATATAGCAGGATAATATTTTGGGACGATTTACCTATGTTCTTTTCAATTTTCTTATATTTTCTTTTTTCTCCCCTACTGTCAAGCCGAAATATGTGCTTGTCACCTCAAGAGAGGAATATGAGAGGGTGGGAAGCAGAAAAAGCCAAGAGTCTGACCTGTGTCCCAATAGCTTACATTCTTATTGTAGAAACGTAAAGACCAAAAATAGGCTTATCACCTTCAGATCAGGAATAGTCTCCTGAGGTTCAGGGGAAAAGAAAGAAGCAGGAGAGAGATAATAAAAAATAGAGTTTGTGAAGTCTCTGAAGGCAAGACCCTGAACCTTACTTCTTGTAGGAGAATGGCAAAACTCCAGAGAGAGATTTGAGAAACCCAAGAGCAGATGGAAAGAATGCTTTATAGAGTAGCCTGGTTCCCAGCAGGTGTGGGAGCAACAGAACAATCCCTGAGCCTTGAGGTTGGTCCAGAAGAGGCCAAAGAGCTGCACAGACAGAAATAAGGTGGCCTGTGCAAGTTGAAGGTCAGGGGCAGATGGCTGAGGGCTGCTGTCTTGGGCACACCTATATGGACAGAGGACTGCAGGATAGACACTGCCCACCATAGCTGGGCACTTCAAAGCCACCCAGGAATTAGACACATTCATATAAAAGGGTGAAAGTGCCATCCTGGCTTGAAATAGAAATCTTGCTGAGTTACGGAAAACATAAAGAAAGTTCTTTATGCACCCTTGAGGGCGTGGACTGAGGTCATACTCTATGGCAGAGAGTCTGGTTGCCTCCCCCCAGCATCCATTCTCCCCTTGTTCCTTAGGAATGAACCCTTGTTTTTAGCTAGGCATATTGCACAGACTCCCTTGGGCAAAGTATGATCATGTGACTAAGCAGTAGCCAATAAGATGTGAGCAAAATTGCTCTGTGGGACTTACAGGAAGTAGACTTAAAAGGGAGAGATCTACTCTTTGCCCTTTCTTCCTGTTGCTGTATGATATAAGGCAGCTCCAGCAGCCATCTTTGTCCAAGAAGTGACCTTGAAAATAGAAGGTGGGAGAGAAAGTGGAGCCTGAGTCTATGTGCCATGGCCATATCATCTTGCACTGTCTGCCTCCACACTTATTTAATGTGAATGGGAAATGCACTATATTGGTCTGTTTGCGGTGCCATAACAGAGTGCCACAGGCTGGGTGGCTTAAATGACAAAATGTATTTTCTCACTATTCTGGAGGCTAGAAATCCGAGATCAAGGTGTCAGCAGGTCACTCTCCTTGGCTTATAAATGGCTGTCTTCTCCCTGTCTTCACATGATCTCCCCTCTATATATCTGTTTCCTAACCTCCTCTCCTTATAGGACACCAATCACGTCAGATTAAGGCCCACCCTAATGACCTCATTTTACTTGATTTACTTCTTTAAAGACACCATCTCCAAGTACATTGACATTCTGAGGTGCTGGGGTTCAAGACTTCAAAATATGAATCGAGGGGGGTGAACACCACTCCATAACATATATTTGCTAGCAGGAGCCGGGCCTGCCTAGCAGTGCGTCTCTGGGTAAATAACCCCCTGCCCTTTCTGAGACTCAGTTTTCTCCTTTGTGAAGCAAGGGGCTTAACATGCTGATGGCTGCTGTTGTGCGTTTTGCTTCTCAAAGCTCCCTCTAAGGCTGCTTTTCACCTAAATTTAGGGCCAATCTGTCCTCATTGTGGGCTTGGCGGAGCTGGAGAAAGCTGTGGGTTGACTCACAAAGTGATGGCTGTGGGCCTTCAGCCTCCCCTCCCCTGGTTCACTCCCAGTGTTTCTTCCTCTCCTGCCGTGAGGCTCTGAACTGGCTCAGGCCCTCTACTGACTGTTGACTGCCCTCCCAGGATGCTCTTGGAGGACATGTGGATAAGAGTTGTGGACAAGGCCTGTTCCCAAGGCCAGCATCCTTGCCTAGCCTGCCCTGGACCTCAGAGAAGGGGCGAGAGTTACATTGGACAAAAATCAATGCTAGGTGCTTTTCATGGCTAGCTCAAGAACCCTCATTTTATGGTTGAAAAAACTGAAGCAACTCCTTTACACTTACTTACACCTGTGCCTTGAGTCCCAGCCCCTCCCACCTCTCTGAGAACTTCTCCATATTTTCTCCCAACTGGAATCCATCCCATTAATCTTTTAGAATAATTCACCAATTTAAAGAAAAATAACTAAAAGCAAGAATAAAGTTACATTTGTCATCACGTTCCCCATTCTCCCCATGCTCCAACCCCTTTGTGGTAACCACTTTTTACTTTTTTCCTCAGTGTGTTTTTATGCAAATACAAATACATTTCCATATTTCCCATTTCCCCCATGTCTTACACAAAAGATGGTACACTAAATATACTCTTCCTCCTCTTGGTTTTTTTTCACTTAACAGTTTATCCTAGCAATGTTTCCATTACAGTACATATAAACTTTTTTCATTTTTTTGTAGCAGCAAAATATTCCATTTTACACATGTACCAGAGTTTATTTAATCAGTCCCCTGTTGGTGGCCTCTTGGGCTATTTCCAGTCTTGTGAGAAAAAAGTCAACAGGAACAACAACCAACACACCACACACACACACTCTTTCATCCATGCCAAGTAGCTCTGTAGCATAAATTCCCAGAAGTGAGACTGCTGAGTCAAAGGATAAATGCATTTGTAATTTTGACAGATAAGATAAATTGCCAATCACAAGAATTGTATGAATATGCACAATCTATCTGAAATGTACACAAGGGCCTGTCTTTCGCCTCACAAGAGTCAAAACTGACAAACTAGGGAAAAATATCTCATATCATAAATAAAGGGCTCTTCTGCCCAATATATAGAGTTCTTAAAATCATTAAGAAAAAGACCAATTAACCAATAGCGAAATGGGTTAAAGAATTAAAGAGATATTTTCTAAAGAAAAATTTTCTCCTAGACCAATAAAAGGTGACAAATTCATTCATAATAAAAGAAATGCCCATCAAAACTATAATGAGAGGATTGTTTTCACCTATCAAAGAGTGGCAAAAAAAATTCAAAAGTTTGACACTTCATCATTATTTATACATTCTCAAAGTTCTTCCTTCTGAAAAAATTAGTAAAGTAACTCTCACTTGCCCTCTCCATACACTTCCTTATTTCCCTTCTCCACAAGCAAACTCTGGAAACAACTACCTAATGTCACTGCCTCATTTGCACGCCTACTGTCAGGGCAGCAGTTCTCAACTGGGGACGATTTTGCCCTCCAAGAGACATTAGGTAATATCAGGAAATGATTTTGGTTGTCACAACTGGGGTGTGGGGTCCTGCTAGCATCTAGTCAGGGATGCTGCTAAACATCCTTCAAAGCACAGGACAGCCTCCCAGCACAGAATCATCCAACTCAAATGTCCACAGTGCCAGGGTTGAGAAACACGGCATTCAGGTTGCCTCTGGCATCAAAGTTAAGTCCAGTGGACTTGTTCTAAGTCTTCCTCTCATCCCCTCAGCAGCATTCCGCATCGTTGACTCTCCCTCTCTCCTTCTTGAAAAGCTGACTCTGTGACATCGGCTTCCCTTTCTCCATTCTCTTTACTGGCTCATCTCCTTCTAGGTGGCAATTAAATATGGGGGTTCCCCAAGATGGGGTCCTACACCTTCTTTCCCCTCATTCCACACTAACCCTAGTTGATGTCGCCTACTCCCTTGACTTTAATCACCATCTTCCCAAACCTCACCTTCAAGCTTCATTTCTGTACATCCAGCTTCCTGTTCCACAATTCCACCTGGACGTTTCCAAGGCCCCTGGACCACCAGGCCAAGCTCACTCTCGTGACCCTCTGCACCAGCCCCTCTTGGCATTCCCTATTCCAATGACTGGCAAAACCAGCAGTCTAGATATGCAAGCCAGAGCCTAGAAGTCATCCTCAACACCTCCCTCTTCCTCAAGTCTCGCCAAGGCCCGAGATCCACCCTCAAAATATCTTTCGAGTTCATCCACTTCTCCCACTCCCACTCCCACTGCCACCAGTCTGCTCCAGGCCACCACCACCTTTAGCCCAGTCCACTGTACCATCTCCTGCATTGGCTCCCCACCACCACTCTGCCCCGCAATAGCCAGAGGGAGCTTTTCAAATCACAAATGTGATTATGTCCCTGATTGACCTCTGATTGCTCTGATGATCAAATCAAAACCCTTAACCTGCTGACAAGGCCTGGTCCCTGCCAGCTTTATGTCACTGTGGCAGAGGGGACCCGTGCCCCAAATGACCTTGCAGGGGCCTTCCCACCTGCAATATTCTATAATTCAGGCTCCTGGCCATTTATAGCCCTTAGGCTGGCTATACAGTGACACTTGAGTGACACAAACCTGAAAGAACTGGGTGGCAAACTATGTTGCTAGTTGGGGGAAGAACATTCTAGACAAAGGAACAGGAAGTGCAAAGACCCTTTAGGAACAAGACTACTTGAATTATCTATCTTTCCCCACATACTTATTGGCTGTTTCTGGTTATTTTGAAACTGCCAGTTCATGATCTCTCCTCTTTGTTCTATTGGTTTTGTGGTCCTTTTCTTTCTGACTTATAAGAGCTGATTTAATATTAAGGATATTAGCCTTTATCCGTCATTTGTATTCTACACTTTAAAAATAGTTGGCCATTTCTAGGGGTTTTGTTTGTGGTAGTTTTCGCTGTATAGAAAAATTTTAATTTTTTTATAGTCAAATTTGTGATTTCTGAGCTTGGTTTCTCACCTAGAAAACACTTTCCCACTGAGTTTATTTTTTAAACTGTATTCATATTTTCTTCTAATTCTTTTATAGTTTTATTTTTAACTTTGAAATCTTTGATCCATCTGTTGTTTCCTATGCTTTTAACGAGTGAGACATCCAGTAAGTGACGATCCAGATTTAGATTTTTGAAAGCCTATTGAGTTACCCATCCATTCCTCCAAATTCGAAATGCCCTGGTGTCAGGTACCACTATACTCGATTTGGCGGTAGAG
>NW_024349798.1:1703316-1732668 GCF_902729225.1 Pteropus medius | reverse complement strand
TATATTTCCTCAATTAAAAAGACCCAAAAATCGACTGGTAAACTGTTTGTGGCAGGAAGCAGAGAGAAGGGTTCAGAGCCTCAGGTGTGAATTAGGCCTTTATAATTGCTAACTGTACCATATTCTCCCTTCTTCCTTTTAGTGATACCCCACCCCTGCCACAGTTTTATGCATTTGGTTGTGCAGATAGAGACTGAATTTCCCAGTCTCCCTTGCAATTAGGAGACCAACTACTTGCTGACAAAACACAGTGGAAGTGAGGAATGCCACTTCTGCATCACCCCATCTTTCCTCCTTCTTGAGGACTAAAACATGAATATGGTGCGCATAAGCCAGCTTCAACCAAGAGGACCGCATACCTCCAGACTGTTATCTGAAGAGAAATAAAATTCCATCTTGTGATAGATAAAGAAAACTTGGACCGATTCTGGTTTGAGACATAACTTTTTGCACGTGTTGTAATTCACAAGCTCCTCTGGGAAGACCCTGGCATTCTTGACAAAAACGCTTAAGCAACATTCTAATAAACTTTAATTCAAGTAAGACTTCTAGGAAGCAAGCTTCCCATCCACTTAGCGGTCAGTTATACAGGGTGCTAATGACCTGAAATCAGACATTCTTTTGCTCTTGCATCTGGCCAAAGAATATCTAACTATTCTCTTTCCTATAAAAGGTTTCTTTGACCCAGCCTGGTCATAGCTGCTTTCCTCATGGCAAACCTGAAATAAAACTTTGGCGTATGCTCCTAATTAGTCAGAAGACTTGTTTGAGCCACTATATTGTGGGGCCTCTTTGTTACAGCAGCTCGGCTACAACCTAACTAATAGGGAGAGAAGGGCCATCTTCCACCCACTCCCCCTGGGCAGAGAATTTCCCCCAGGTGGGACCCTTTGCTCTCTGTGCCCCACGTGTGCTGCTCAGCATGTGGCCTGGATTAGATGTGCTGTGTTTGATTTGCATTGGGAAATAATTTTGTTGTATTTGCTTCCCCCTCAGACTACGAGCAAGTTAGGTTCAATCCCAGTGATCATTCTGGTCTTTAGTGAAGGACCTTGACAAATACCAGCCATGCTCAGATGTGCCAAGGGGGAAGGTGTTTTGTCCAAACATTAAAGACGCCTGTGGGAGAGAACCAGACCAGGAGATGGAACTGGACCTTAACTGACCAGTTACTGCGTGCCAGGCATTTTACACACTCTGTTCCTATAATTCTCCCAACAAGCCCACAGGTGGGCATTTGTAGTAAGCCTTAGCAGCTTTGCCTGCCTACCATCCACGGGGGTAAAAGAGAATAGAGAAATTAATAAAAACAGGCGGAGCCCTGTGTGGACCACGAATAACAGTGTGCTGTGAACTGAAAGATTAACTCAGCCTTCTGAGCACCTCGGTATTCCATTTCAAGTCTGAACTGGAAAATAAGGGGGAGAATGGAAATTAAATATCAGAGGGGGACTCAAGCCAGGTCTGCCCCACTGTGAAGCTGTACCCTGGAAGCTCCTTGTCTGGCCTGGGACTGGGCCTAGGGTCCACTGGAGCCTGGTTTGGGGAGGGCAAGAGGCCAGGCTGGGGCCTGAGTGGACAGAATGGGTGAGACTTGGCAGTCATCATTCTCCATGTCCTGGTTCCTGGGTTCTGGAGAGCCACAGTGCTAGGCTTGGAACCCAGCAGATGGTCCGAGCATTTCCAGCCAGCCAGGCATGAGCCCTGGGTCCGTGGAGAAAGGCGTGGGTTCTTTGGGAAGCAGGCAGGGCCTCTCCAAGGTCAAGACATGTCAGGCCTTTTTCATTTTTGGAGGCTCATTGTGTACTGGAAGCATTAAGAGATACCGAGAACAGCATTGTGAGGACTTGGTGTATCGTAAATGTTTATGCTTGCCTAATTAACACTCTTAACACACACACACAAATACAGTGCAATACATTTGTTCTGTTCACAAGATAATTACAGGATTCATAAACAATGTCGACTTGGGCAGAGGTGTGGGGAGGATGTGGTCTGCAATGGAACGTGCTCTTAATGCCCCTTGAATGTTCTCGGTTCTAAATCCTGTGAGAGAAACAGTCTGAATTTATAACTGAATGTATAACTGTACATAGAAATAATATCAGAAGCTTATATTTAATTCTGTTCAAGAACGTGAGGCCTAGGCCAGATTGTCCCCAAGCCTAAGACGTGTCTGTGAGGCCAGCCTGAGCCTGGAAGGCTGACCGGGCTGAGGCCAACCCCAAGTGGTGGGCAGGGAAAGCCTCCCCCAGGCCCAGAAATACCAGAACCAAGAGCTACAGGCCTGACTCCAGCCCCCCAAATCTGGTGGGGCTACCCCTGCTGGCTCACCTCGGACCCATAGGTCCGGCAAGGGCCAGGAAAGGCCACCGTCTCTCTTGAGGAAGGAAGCAGGGTACAAATGTCTGCTCCAAGATGCTAGCGACTCTAATCTTTCCTCTGCAGGCTGGAGACAGAAAGGGGCAGGGGTGGGAGAGGGGAAAGCAGAGTCCCAGGCTCTTATGAACTGGGTCTGATACTCCACCCCCCACACCCCTAGCCCAAGAGCCAGGCCCAGTCACCCAAACAGGAGACAGAAAGAGCTCCACAACCACTGAGAATTAAAACCTATCGATTTTCCCCATTAGCTAGAGAACGCCATCAGAGTGCATTAAAACCAGGCAAAGCATCAGCATCATGAATAATTAACATCCAAAAATGACAACCCCATGGGGCCCAGGGGAGGGGGAAAGGGGTGCCTGGAGGCCTGGGGCACCCTGACACCTTCTGACTCCCATTCCAGGGAGCCACAGCCTGGCCTCCCCTTCCTCCCCTCCGCCTCCTCCTCACTGCGTCTTCACTCTTACTCTTGTCCCTTGTCCTCTTCCTCAGAGAAACACCAAGTCTCTGAGGCACGAGACCCTGGCTGCCTTAGAGCAGGGAAGACAGAGCACTGAGATGAAAGTCAGGAGAGCCCAGCTCTGCTGTGTGTCCCCGTGTGACCTCAGGGGAGTCCACCCTCTCTGGATTGGCTGGCCTCTAGCTAAATCTCTAGGTCTGTGGCTCTAGAGAGGGACAGTGACTGGCCCAAAGCACACGGCAAGTCTGTAGAGAGCCCACACTGGAACCTGGGACCCCTAAGTCACCACCCCCAGCCTAGCCTATGGGAGCCTTTGTGCAAATCAGAAAAAGTCACACCCTTTGGATAGACTTTCAAATAAGGCACTCCTCTGGGCGGACCTATTAGAAAAAAGTAACCCCCACCTACATTGTCACAGTTCTAAAGTTAAAAGGCTCGGCAGAGCAGAGGTGGGTGGCTATCGGTCCCCACTCACCATCTCCCTGGACACCCTGTGCCGTGTATGCAGCCTAAACAACTGAATGTGGAGTTCTGTCCCCAGTCCTCACCTTTTCCTGGCCAAGAAGGCCCAGATCTGCCCTTCCAGCTAGTGGGATTCAGTTCAACTAATACAGGTGTTTCCTTCCAAGGCTCTCCTCCTCCCTCAGCTCCTCAGCTAACCCAAGTTCCCTCTTGCATCCTCCCCCCACCCCACACCCACCCATCCTTCCTCCTTGGAGCCCTGGGAGGGCCAGCACGGGAATGAACACCTCCTACATCTCCGACCGTGTCACCTCAGTCTTCTCCCCGCAGTGCACTGTCCACCCTTTTATGTCTCGGGTCCTTTGCATACATACTTAGTTCTCTCTGCTGGCGACGTCCCCTGGAAAACTCCACTTACTCTTTAAGGTTCAGCTGGAAGACCTTCTCCTCTGCTCCTCCCTCTCTTCCTCACACATGCCAACTAGTTCTTGACGCTGAGCCCTTGCACCTGCTGATCCCTCTTCCTGGGTTGTTCTCCCTCCAGATCTGGCCGGCTCCTCCTCCTCCTGCAGGTCACAGCTCCAACATTACCTCCCCCAGAGGTCTTCCCTGAGCAGCCTGTCAAACCACCTCCCCAGCATGAGCCGCTCACATCGCCCTGTTTTATTTTTTCGTAGCACTTTGCACAATCAGTTTATTTGTCCTTTCTTTGCTGATGCTTCCGGGCCACTGTGAATGGTCATGCATGTTGTAACTTGTAGAGGAGGTGAGTAGGGCTGAAACCCAGCCTGCGATCCACACTGTAAGCTGGTTCTCCTGGGCCGTGCCTGCCCGGAGGGAGCGCCCGTTCCTAAGTCACCCTGGGGCACTTTGTAGACAGACTGTGGGCCCACTGGCCTCCTGCTGTGACATGCAAGCCCAGTAAGGCAAGGGTAGTGTCTGCCCTCTTCATTGCCGGTGCCTGGCATATAGCAGGTCTCAACAAACATATTCAAGCAAACGAATTCTCAGATTCCTCCATTCCCACCCTCTTCCCACACTCCTCAACGGAATAAATGGCTGTGTGTAGTGCATCTCTGGGTCTCACAGGCTCTGTATGCAGTTCAGCTGGGTGGGTCCCACAGGGAGTCAGCCACAGAACTGTACCCAGAGTCAGGGATGCTGTTTGTTAAGGGAACGCAGCGGCGGGCGGGGAGGGAGGGAGGAGTGCGAGGGGGGAACCCCATGAGCTGAGGGGTGGATGTGAGTGGAGGTGTCCTGGGGATGCTCCCTGGAGCTCCGAGTCCTGCCCATCCCAGGGATGCTGCCCTGAGCCCCCAGTCTCACCTGGCTCCCTGGAATGCCTTCAGAGGGTTCGGACAGCCAGGACACTCTGACCAAGATCCAGATGCTGAGTGCTGCACAGAGACTCGTGGGCGGGCGGGAGGTGGCATCTGAAGGTCCTGCGGAGGCGGCCAGGCTCAGGTGGGGGCGGAACCGAGGCACCGCCCTTCCCTCTGCTCCCTGTGGCCACCCACTCTCCCCTCGGCCTCCCAGCTCTGGCAGGGAAGGAGTTAACCTCCCAGCTTCTCAGCGTGAATGTGGAGCTATTAATACCCACAGCCCAGCCAGTCTGCTGCCGGAGCAGCCACTGGAGTCGGAGGGAGCAGGGAGCACAGGCAGCAAGCTCCAGGCTCTAGCTGAAGCAGGAGCTGGAGCTAGGACTCCAGGGGCCAGAAGTTTTCTTGGAGACAGCGTGGGCACTGTGCCAGCCTCACCTGGTCCTGTCCTCGGTCACCTTTCAGCTTCAGGTCCTGACCCTCCCCCCTGGAGGCCACCCATGTTACCCACCCCAGCAGAGAAGAACAAACTTTCTCAGGGAAACCACCTCTACTGCCCCTTGCTGGCTGGATGGTGAGGAGCAGATGCCTGGACAGACAGATGAACAGATGGACAGGGTACCTGAGAGCCTGTCCTTTCAGTCTCACCTCTGACAGGCAGCAGCAGAGAGGGCAGCTGAGGGGCCTAGGGCTCCACAAGGGACAGCGAGGGACCCTGCTGGACCTTTGTCCACCAGCAAGCCACCTCTGAGTCCAGGCCACTTGGAACCTGCTTCCCAAGGCCAAGCCCTGTGGCTGGAAGTCCTGCGGGTCAGGACAGGAGTCCCCATCAGACAGAGCCACAGGCTCTTCCACCCACCGAGACAACGGGTAATCTGAGTGAAAAGGCACAGGTGGCAGGTGGGCAGGCGCGGGGCCCTGAGGCTAACAGGCTGCTGACCCTGGAGCACTCTGGCTCAGGGACCCCTGCCCAGACCGGGGACGGTGATGCCGAGGCCGCCTCCAGTCACCCCTGCCCTGTCCTGGAGTTGCCTCCGGCTTGGCCCCTGGGCTGCGGATCAGAGGATGTGCCAGCCTTCTGCTTCATCTGCTTCCACAGGGAGGAGGAGGAGGAGCTGCTGGAAGAGGTCCCACTGCAGAGGTCAGTGCCCGTGGTGGGCAGCGGGGGGACAAGGTGAAGGCACGAGGCTCAGGCTTGGGCCCCTCAGTGCATGGCAGGCCTGCTTCTGAGTCTCTTGGTCCACTGTTTACCGCCCACCACCACCTCCCTGCACCAGACTCTCAGATCTCTCACCAGGTTGTCACCACAGCCTCGTCCCTGTCTCTTCCATCCTGGCCCCGCAGTGACCTCTCTGTCCTCTCCCGTTGTGGTCATGTTCCCCCTGCTCAGAGCCCTCCATGGCTCCCGGCTCCCACAAGATGAAGTCGGTACTCGGCTGTGCATTCAAGGCCTTTGTAATTGAACCAACCCCACCCAACTCGTCTCACTCCGCTCCACTGTATTCAGTCCCAATGAAACTCTGCCCAGATTTTCCTTCCCCAGCTACCCTCCACCCAGGCCCAGCTGCAATGCTTCCTCTTCCAAGAAGTCCTCCAGGAAACCCCTGCCCCACCCTGAGCTGAGAGCCACCTTTTCTCCCTGCACTGAAATGACAGCTGATAGTGTTGAGTCTCTGTTGAATTAATAAGTAAAAATGTCTCTGTATGTATATGCTGTGTGTATAAGATGCCTGTGAGTGTATGTGTTTGTGTGTGCGTGTGTGAAAGAAAGGGAGAGGTAGGGAATGAAGGATTGTGTGACTGTGTGATTGGGTGTTTGGGAGTGAGTGTATGTGATTGGAGTGTGGATGCATGCTTGTGGGAGCGGGTCGGAGGCCTATGTACCCACGCGGGAGAGGGGCTGTGCACTGTGCCCAGGTGGGTGTTCAGGCCCTAGGAACCATTATCCCTTTGCCAGCTCTCCCCACCCCCACTTGCAGGGAAGCCCAGGCTCTGGCTAAGTGCATTACCCAAGCTGTGACCACAGGCTTTCAAAATGGATGGAATATCTGCGGGGGAGACAAGGGTCACCTCTGCTCTGGCCCAGCCAGCCCACACCTCCATCACCACCTGAGTCAGCACTGCCCCGGGCGGGGTGAAGGGCAGGCTCAGGGCCAACCCAGGTGCCCTATCCAAGCCTGTTGCAGGAGGGTGGGGATATGGGCTCCTGCAGGCTGAGCCAGCTTCCTCCCTGAATCTGTTAGACCCTGGGTCTACAATTTTCTCTCTGTGGACTTTTGTCTCCTCATCTGTGAAATGGGGGGCTACTTCTGCCACAGTTATCAGTTCGTCATTCATCAGTGACTGAGCACCCACAGAGTGCCAGGGCCCGCAATGGGGCCTGGAGCCCCTGCCCCAGCCCTCACTGGGTCACAGCCTGCTGGGAGAGACAGCAAGCAAACACATCAGTTTAAAGGGTAATGGGTACCTTGATGGGCGTGGGTGCACTGTGCTCAGGGACTCAGGGAAAGACTGACCGCCTCGGCCCGAAGGAGCCCTGCAGGTCTGTCTTACAGTCAGACCAAGTCAGGAGCCTCAGTGCTATAGATCACGGATGTGCAAGTGCTTCTTGAACTCCAAAGCAATGGACTCCAGAAAGCATCACTATATTTATAGTCGGAGCTCAAAATGCTGTTGAATGAATAAATGAATATGACATGAGGAGATAGGACATCAGAATCATCTGAGTTGATTGGTACATATACACACTCCTAGGCCCTGACCTGGAGACTTTGCAGCCTCAGGTCTTAGAGGAGATGTATGTGTAAAATTTTAATCTGTCACCCCAAGTTAGCAACTTGAGCAAACTAACATTTGGAAAACTCCAGAATGAGAAAGGCACATGCCTTAGGATCAGGCAGCCATGAGATCCTGCTCTCCTCCCTCATCTCCTCCATCTTCCACCTCCAACTTTGGAGATCACCCCTGTAAAGGATGCCCCTCTGCCTCCTGCTCTGGCAGTGTGATGGCCTGTGTTTGCAGGAACCAGTCTCCTTTCCAGCTGGTGGGCACTGGCCCTTTAAGGCCTATGGAGGGGACACAGCCAGGCTGGGCAGAGACAGTGACCACAGGTGCCAGGTGGTGAAGCTAAAAATACTGAGTGATGTGGACGCCCAGGCTGCAGGAGCCAGGCAGTGCTTGCTGAGGAAGGGGGAGGGAAGGCTCTGGAATGCTTCTGTCCTAGTAGAGGAGGGGCAGCGGGCAGTGAGGCTTGGTGGGGTCACCTTGGGGGCTTAGAGGAGCCTCTCCCGACCCTGCTCCTGTTAACCTTTGTCCAGCCTCCAGAAGGCTCCAAGATTCACTCTCAGTAGTGGGCTGCCATGTTGGCAGCCCTGGGGTTGGCAGCCTCTGTAACCCACTTCTCTGTGACCCTGGGGAAGTCATTCCTGCTCTTGGGGACCTCTGTAAAGTTTAAAAGTTGGACTTTCTCAGGCACTTTAAAGGACAGAGAGGCAATGGGGGGGTGCAGGTGACCAGTTCACTCATTTTTGGATTCAACGGACTTTTCCTGAGGCCTTCTGGGGACTGGACATTGAAGCCACAGAGAAGAATATGACACAGGCACTTCCCTGCAGGAGCCTAGTGAAGACAAGACAGTGCACTGGAACAGTGACATGCAGTGTGACGTGCTGGAATAGAGGTGTGAGCACTGTGCCCTCAGCTTCTGCTGTGGGATGATGCCAGAAACTGCCTGCAGAGAACACATCTGCATTTGATGAAAACTTGTCAGCAAAAGCATCACCCGCAGTGTTGCTCACCAGCCACCTACATAAGGTGCTTTGATGTATTAATTAAGGCGAGCTAGCTGTTGATAAATAAGCCTGGAAATCATAATGGTTTGACTGAGTAGAGCCTATATCCTGCTTAGACAAAGTCTAGGGGGGTTGGAGGTGCGGCTCTGCCCACCTCCCACCTGCCCCCACCCCCCGCCCCAGTCTTTCAGCGACTCAGGCACCTCCCATCTTGTGACTGTGTCATCATCCTCTGCAGCCACTGGCAGATGAAGAAGAAAACAGGGATCACATGTGAAGTTCTTATGAGCTAAAGCTGGAAGTGGCCCACTTCACTTCTGCCCACACTCGCTGGCCAAAACAGCTAATTGCACAAGAAACTGGGAAACATAGTCCAATTGTGACAAGCTCATAGGATTCTTATGAAAATAAAACATCATTTGGTATACGTGAAAGCACTAGGCACATAGTAGGTGTCCAGTGCATTCGTTCGTTCATTCATTCATTCATTCGTCTATCTGTTCATCCCGCAAATTTCACTGAGCACTCTCAGTGGGCTAGCACTAGAAACTGGATAGTGAAAAAATACCATTCCCGTTCTCATAGGGCTCACGTCAAATAGCGGAGCCAAACGAAACACGAGTAAACAAATGAATATGATCATCCATGTTCGAATCCCACCGTAAAGGACAAAACCTGAGGGACGGTGGAGGAGGCACCCACTTTGCATAAGGTGAACAAGGAAAAGTAGGGACATTTCACCTGAGACCTAAAGAATGAGAGGGAGCTGGGCAGAATGGATGTAGGAACAGCCAGCAAGAACGGAGAGTGGAGAGGCCCAGAGACAGGCTGGAGATCGGTGAATGTGAGGAAATATCAGGTCAGCGTGACTAGAACAGAGCGAATCATGGCGAGTGTGTCACCGGGTGATGGGGAGAGATCGCATAGGCTTTGTGGGCCGTGGGGAAGAACGTGGATTTTCTCTGGATGGGACTGGGAAGCCTTTGGAGGCTTTTAAGTGAGGAAAGCAATATAATGATTGACATTTTAAATGGTCCCTCCGGCAGCTCTGGGCAGAATGGGTATGGGACACCATTGTGGAGGTCATGGTGATGATGGAGGGGGCATGGTGGTGGCCTGGACCGAGGTGGGCCTTACAGATAGAGGAGGTAGATCTATTTAGAAGGCAGAATTTGCTGATGGGTTAGAGGAAGAAGGGAATCTGGGGTTTCCGGGTTGGATAAGTGCGTGGATGATGGGAAGGCTCAGGGAGGGGAAGAGGTGTGGTTAGAAACTCAAGGATTCTACCATGGATATTTTCAACTTGAGAAGCATGTGAGGTGTCTAAGAGTCTAGAGAGCAAGTCTCTTGACTGGCGAGAGACTCTCACAGACATCAACTAAAGATGGCATTAAAAGCCATGAGGTCGCACTGGAGAGAAAGGGGAGGGAAGAGGCCCAGGACTGAGCCCTTGGAGCTCCACAATTTTGAGGTCACATGAAGGAGGAGCCATGAGGATGGAAGATAAAGAGCAGCTGACAAAGTAGGGAGAGAACCGGGGGTGTGGACAGTCATGGAAAGCGAGAGAAGAGCATCTGAAGGAGGAGAGAGAGGACAACTGGCTTCAAAAATGCCGAACAGTCCAGCGGGAAAAGGATGGATCAAGAGACAAAGAAAAAAGTGTCTTGGAGGGTGGAAACAAAAGCAGATGCCAGGGGAGACTTCTGGTTAAAGATGGTGGATCGAACATACAGTAGTCCCCCTTATCTGCAGTTTCACTTTCCTGAGGTTTCAGTTACACGATTAGCTGGATTAGTAAAAAAAAAAAAAAAAAAAAAAAAAAGAAAATTCCAGGAAAAGAACAATTCTAAGTGCAAATTGTGCACCATTCTGAGTAGTGTAGGTAAATCTTGTTCTTAAAATAGTGCTCCATCCAGCGATCACAGTGCTTTTTGATTCCAGTAACTCTTCTTTACTTAATAATGGCTAAAGAAGAAGAAGTGCAGGGGTAGCGATCCTAGCGAATCAGACTCATGAAAACCACCCAAGTCCTTCTATACAACACTGAAAAGTGGTAGGAAGTTCTAACTTAGAATGGAAAAAAAAAAAAAAAAGCATGCCGAGGTTGCTATGATCTATGATAAGAACGAGTCTTCTATTCATGAAATTGTGAAGAAAGAAAAAGATGTGTGCTAGTATTGCTATTACACCTCCAACCGCAAAAGTTACAGCCTTGGTGCATAAGTGCTTAGTTAAGGTGGAGAAGGCATTAAGCACGCAGGTGGAAGCCAGGAGCAGAAAACGTGTTCCTATGGACGGCAAAGTGTTGCGCCAGAGAGCATTAAGATTGCATGAAGACTTCAGCAAGGGGTCTCCTAAAACAAGTGACAGGACCATTTACTGCAAGTAAGGGATGGCTGCACAGACTCGGGAATAGGTTTGGACTGGAAAATATAAAAATTGCCGGAGAAAAAGAGAGACCATATTCACATAACTTGTATTATAGTATATTGTTACAACTTCTATTTTATCAGTCGTAATTGTTGTTGATCTTAGTGGGCCTCATTTATAAATTAAACATTATCACAGGTATGTATGTATAGGAAAAAACTCAGCATATTTCAGTACAATCTGCAGTTTCAGGGATCCACTAGGGGTCTTGGAAAGTTTCCCTGCAGATAAGGGGAACGACTACAGGGGAGTCTTTTGTTGCCGCCTTGACAAATTACCTTGACAAAGTTAGTTACTTAAAGCCAAAGAAATTTATCATCTTACAGATTATATGTCAGAAGTCCCACAGGTCTCACTAGGTTAAAACAAGGTGTTCACAGGGCCACTGTAGGAAGTTCTTTCTGAAAGAGTTTTCTGGGAGCTCTAAGGGAGCCTCCATTCCTTGTATTTTCTAGAGGGCACCTGTATTCCTTGGCTCGTGGCACCCTCCCTCCAGCAAAGTGGCATCTCTCTGGCCCTCCTCTCATAGCTTTGTCTCTGACCGCAGCTGGGAAAGGTACTCAGCTATTCATGCTTCGTGTGATTAGATTGGGCTCACCTGACCAATCCAGGATCCATCTCAAGGTCCTTAACCTTAATCACATCAGCAAAATCCCTTTTTGCCCTATAACGTAACATACACATAGGTTCTAGGGATTAGGACACAGACATTCTAGTGGGCCATTATTCTGGCTACCACAGTGTGAATCAGCAAGAACTAATACAGTGAAAAGGAGACGACAGCAACAAATTTTGAAATGTGGTAAGTGATTTAGCAGCCCGCTGACCTTGCAATTGAAGTGGACCCTAAACTTAGACTGAGAGAAGCCAAGAGGCACCAGAGTTTACCCCCCACAAAGCTCCCAAAGGCACGGGTGTTAAAGGACTAAGTACCCCTGAAACTGGAGTAAAGTTGGGGCCAAAAACCGGAGCATTGGTCTAAGAAGGGCTTTAATCCTCAGATTTCCTTCTTCACTCAGCACAGCTGGGTAGCTGCCCCTCCCCCACTCCAACAAAGACTGAAGTTTCGTTCTCTAGAGAGGAGAAAATGCAGGGTCTCTGAACCAAGGACACAGCATGACAAGGGGGGAGTCACATGCCCAGCCAGAGGTTTATTGGAATGCGCCATCCTGCATGCGAGAAGCCCTGCCCCTCCCCGCCATCACCTGGGACCTTCTTCCCCATCTTGGCTTCCAAGATAGTGAAGTCAGGACCGCAGTCTCCAGGCAGGACACGCCAGAGTTTATTCCTGAACATATCAAAGATGGATATTTTGTTCAATCTCTGAACATATCAAAGATGGATATTTTGTTACGTTGTTTCATTTTCTGTTTTTTATTTTGTTTTAGTTTTCTTCTCCCTTCATGGTTTCTATTTCCGCCAAACTGCTTTTTTTGTTGTTTTGTTTGTATTAGTCCTTTTCTATCTTAGAGTCTAACACACCAAGAAAAGAACACCTAAATAGGTTGTCAGTCCGGATTTCCCAAAGAAATGGCCCAACTCCAACTCTCCGTACTGAACCCCTGAGTCAGCCAGCTCTCCCGCTCCCAGCATAGCTCAGCAGCTTGCTTTTATAAATTGTTTTTTTTTAATTCTTTAATCAAGGTATAATTATAGTGAAATGCAACGGTCTTAAGTGGTCAGTTTATTGAGCTTTGACCAATGTATATAACTGTGTAACCCATACCTCACTCAAGACATAGAACATTTCCATCTCTCCAGAAAGTTTCGTCATGCCCCAAAATTCAAGCACCTCCCCCCACACACACACACACACCACCTTTACACACACACACACACACACACACACACACACAGGCAAGCCGATCTAAAGCGTTTCTTCTGTTCTGACCAGCAAATCCATAGAATAGACGAATAACCGAGATCAACCAACATTTGAGGAAAACTTCTAAGCGTTGGGGCCAAACAAAATAAGTAAATCTAAAGCCCAAACTTAAGCATAGTACTCCACTCACTTTCTATATATTCCATTAGCCCAAATATAATGCCTATAACAAAAGCCATTCCTTTGAAAAAAAAATATATGCTCAAAATGAAACAATTAAAATTGATGCCCATCTCCATATGCTGCTCTGCTATTTCAAAGTCTTTCTCTAAGCCTGTACACCAAACCATCCCTTCTCTCCCCACCATAAAGAGGTCAGTCCGGGCCAGGGACAGGCCTTGCCCTTGTTTCCCTCTCCCTTCTTCTGCCTGCTACTACATGCTAAGGTAACAAATTCCCAGCAAAACATTCATAACCTAAGCTCTTCTTTACATGGACACCTTTACACAGCATTCTTAACTAATTTAAAAAAATAAAGTTGAAGTACAAAAATGCTCTAAAATAAAAACCACATGTGTGGGGTTGCATCTCCAAGTAAATGAATCACTGAGAGATAGACTAAGGGAATTCCAAGAAGAGTGTGAGGGGCTTGGGCTGAAAAGGTAAGGAGGAGGAAGCAGGATTGGGCAAGGAGAGTCTTCAGACCACAATGTAGAAGCGACACCTGTGAAATAAACAAGAGGGAAACAGATCTGGGTAGGGAGAGCCTGACTTTGATGATGATCAACAAAGTCTTGGCCAAACCACTGGGATCCCCAGAGCAAAGACTGTCCATTAGAGGAGCCCCACATGGGGTGGAACTGGCCAGGGCCTAATGTATCAACTGTGCTCATTCACTGGCTGGGACTGCCCAAGAAGACCTTGGTCTTAGCTGCATTGCTGAGGTGAATCTCAAAGCTGTTGATGCAGGACGGGCTAATTCCCCCAAGTGAGGACTCAAGCCCTATACCCTACACCCACCTAAAGAGAGTCCTTGACTCTATGCAGGAAAGAATTCAAGTACGAGCCACAGTTAGGGACAAAGGAAAGTTTACTAGGGGAGGTAATAATGCTCCACAGACAAAGACGTAGTCTCCTCTCAAAAACAGAGAGGAATTCAGTTTAAATCTTTTCCTTTCCAGGTACGGGTCTGCAGCATTAAAGGCACGGGGAAGTAGTTGTTAGTGATCTCAGGAGGAATCTTCCGCATGCTGATCAGCTAGTTCCCAATGTCTAGCAGCACGTAGCAGGCTCTGAATACAACCCGGTGTAATTTTTAGTCGATTTGTATAGTTCTCGTGCCTCTTTCCTACATTACTGTCAGCCAACTGCACTCCTTGCTTTGAGAGACAAATTTTTTTTGAAAGAAAAACCCAGTGGGCCACCTCCATGGCTGCCACAATGTGGAAAACAGAGGAGAGGATTTAGACAATGAAATACTTCAAATATTTATCAGAACAGACCTGAGTTTTCACATTGGAAGGTCCAACGAAAGGGTAAAAATAGACCCACACCAAGGCCAGTCACCAGTAAACTTCAGAATACAGGAACAAGAAGGACATTCTACAAGATTCTACAAAGGATCAAGAATTATAATGGCATCGGACTTCTCAACAACAGTCTTGGAAAACAGAACACAAGGGAGCTGTTTTCAAAGTATAAAAGAAAATGATTTCCAGCCTAGAATTCTATACCTAGCCAAACCATTAATAAAGCAAGGGTAGAAAAAAGGTCTTTTCAGATTTACAAAATCTGAAAAATTTTACCTTCCATGCACCCTTTCTTAAGGAAGCTACTGAAGGGTGTGTCCCATTAAAAATAAGGGGGGAAAAAAACAAGAAAGAGTAAGACCTAGGACGCAGGAAACGGGAAGCCAACACAGGAGAGAAGTAAAGGGCATCTCTCAGATGATGGTGAAGTGTGGGGGAAGGAGGTTGCGGGGGGAGTCCGGGCAGCATCTCTGGGTAGCAGACCTGGAGGGCAGGCAATTCACATTGGAATAATTCAGTAGGCTCTAGAAAAGATTTCTTCAAAGAGATGAAATTATGAATACATAATGTGTTTGAACTTTTGAGAGATATATGCAACTTGAGAGAATGTGGGTTGAATTAGCCATAAACACATAAAAAACAAGCCTCCCTGAAAAAAAGTTATTAAACCTAAGAAAACAAAACTTTTGTTCAGAAAAGGAAAACAAATTTTAAACTTCTGCTCTGCAAAAGACATGCTTAAGAGAATGAGAAGACAAACCGTAGAATGGAAGAAAAATATTTGCAAAAGACATCTGATCTGATAAAGAACTATTTATCTGATAAAGGACTGTTATCCAAAATACACGAAGAACTTTTAAAACTCAACAATAAGAAAACGAACAATTAAAAATTAAAAGCTCTGAATAGATACCTCATCAAAGATGATATACAAATGTCAAATAAGCATATAAGAGATGCTCAACATCACATGTCATTAGAAAATAGCAAATTACAACAATGAGATACCACGGCGCACTTATTACAATACTTAAAATCCAAAATACTGACAATACTAAATGCTGGTGAGAATGCAGAGCAACAGGAACTCTCAATCATTGCTAGTGAGAATGCAAAATGATACAGCCACTTTGGAAGACAGACTGACAGTTTTCTACAAAGCTAAACATAGACTTACCATATGATCTAGAAATAGCACTCCTTGGTATTTACCCAAATGAATTGAAAACATATCCACACAGAAACCTGCACATAAATTTTCATAGCAGCTTTATTTGTAATTGCCAAAAATTTGTTGAAATGTCTTTCAACAGGTGAATAGATAAATAAATTATGGTACATCTATTCAATATTAATAAAAAGAAATGAATTATCAAGCCACGAAAAGACATGGTGTAACCTTAAATACATATTGCTGAGTGAAAGAAGCCAACCCGAAAAGTTTACATACTGTATGATTCCAACTACATGACATTCTGAAAAAGCCAAAGCTATAGAGACAGTAAAAAGATCAGAGGTGGCCTAGGGCTTGTGGGGAGGGAGGGGAAGATGAACAGCGGACCACAGGGGATTTTTAGAGGGGTGAAACTATTCTGTATAATACTATAATGGCAGGTCCATGACACTTTGTATCTGTCGAAACCCATAGAACTGAACGTACAACTCAGAGTGAGTAAACTGTGGATTTTAGTTAATATATTGTATCTATTTGGTTCGCCAGTTGTAACAAGTGTACTACACCAATGCCAGATGGGAAAATTGGGGGGACAGGGCGGTATATGCATTTTCTGTTGAATTGTTCTGTAAACGTAAAAAATGCTCTAAAAAATAAAGTCTGTTATGATAAAGGGGACAAAAAAGGAAAGAAATCATAGCATTCCACGTAAAGCTGTAAATAACGTTTCCACAATGTGTAAGCCCTACCAACCTTACCAATATTATGATGCATCTGTTTTGCGAGAGCGGGAGACAGGAAGTGTGTGTGAGGGGGGCCCATGCAAGGGAGTTAACCTTCAGCTTCCAAAGTGGGGTGTTGATAAGCAAAGCCTAAAACTGGAAAAGGGAGCAATGTAAACATGCTATGTAGGAAACACAGAGGTAAAAATTACTGAAAGAGTTGAAATGATTGTCTTTAAGAAATGAGAAATAGGAGGAGGGGCTGCCCATGTTTCTTGACTCTAAGCTATGGGCATATTTAATTTAAATAAAAAAAATACAAAAGGAAAGTGGAAATAACAATAAGAACAAAAGAGAGCTGGGGAGGTGGCAGAGCAGAGCTGAGGAACCGGCTCTACCAAGAAGCTTTGCCATGGGAACGGTCCTGGCAAAAGAACGAGGATGGTACAGTGGAGGGGGGCCGGTGGGGGGCGGGGGGGAAGAGGCCTCCGAAGGAGAAGGTCCTCTGCCTCTGAAGCAGGTGGGAACAGGTGAGGAGTGAAGAGCCAGGTGGGTTTGTGCTTTGCTGGCAGGAGGCGATGGAACTGCATCTGATGCATCTGTCTTCTCAGTAAAGGAGGAGCCACAGTTAGAGGAGGGAGAAGATGGGGAAAGAGTCATCGGAGACCTTGCCACTCAGGGTGCGCTGTACAGTCCAGCAGCATAGGCACCACCTGGTCAGATGTGCAGAATCTCGGGCCTCCTCAAGATCCCTAGGAGATTGACAGGCAAATTAAAGTCCGAGTGTCCCTTTGAGACCGTGAATTAGAGGGGAAACTGCCAACCTGGTGTGGGACACTCTGAGCAGTGTTGGCTTGCTCAGTGCTGGCAGAGAGCAGGCAGTGGTTGGCACTTTGCCAAGCAGGTACCACAGCAGGAGAGGTAGGCACAAGAGGGGGTTTTCCAGGGAGCAGTTATGGTGATGGTGGGCTGGGCCCAAGCAGCATGAGGTGGACAATGGCAGCAGAAAGGGGCTGATGGACAGTGAGAAAGTAATGGGGAGGTCCATGAGGTCAAAGAGCTATTACATGTGGGTACCAGAGCAAGTGATGAAGAGGATGTGGGGGGGGACATGATGGGGGTGACCAAAATAGAGACCTCAGAGTGTGAGGTGTGTGGGGGGTAATTACGAGGTCTTGGGGTGAGCCTGGGAGTAGCAGAGGTCAGGGGACTGGGAGGCCTGCTGAAAGCCGTCTGAGATCAATTCTGCCCTCCCTGATGAGGCTTGTACCTTGCATATCTAAAGATGGTAAGATGTGACTGATTCATTTGTTCTGGGTGTGGCCTGGGCATCAGAATATTTTAAAGCTACATTACAACGCGTAGCAGAGTTTGAGAACCATGGGTGTAGACAGAGACCCAAGCTCTAACAGAAAGAGCCGAACAGGGAACAACAAGAAGGCATCCTGGGGTTGGCATAGCAACAGGAGTCTGACCAGGAAAAGCAGCCTTGAGTGGAGCAGCTGGATGGGGCTGCATGTCCCAGGTTTGAGATGAACGGAATATAGAGACGTCATGGGCGGTCTTCCCCTGGAGAACTAGAGAGTAAACAAGGTGTGTTGTGGTGTGTGTGTGTGTGAAAGAGAGACAGAGACAGAGAGAGAAAGACAGAGATACAGAGAAAGACAGAGACAGAGACAGAACCCAGGGCTTGCTTGGGCAGCACACACACTGAAAATGAGACAGAACCCAGTGTCTGCTCATCGTCCGTCCTGCACTTTGAGGGAACGGCCACTGGAGGGAGTTCTGTGCTCACACAAACGGGTGTGGCCCGGGCGGGCAGCCCTTGGCCTGGCTCTGGCCTCTTTCTGACAGCTTCCACATTCAATGTTCAGATTTTGCAGGCACACACCCTGGGTTTAACTTCAGATCCCACTACTTCCAAGTCCCTATGACCTTGGTCAGGTTACCTGACCTTTTTGCGACTCAGTTTTGTCGGTGGTAAAATGGGCCAGGAGACTGAGGTCATCGAGAGGATGAATGAGGTCAGCCAGTGAAGCCCCGGCCACACTGGGAAACAGCTGACCCACGTGATGGTGGAGGAGTCTTTGCCGCTTCCCCTGTCTCTCTCTCTGCTTCTTGTGCAGCCCCTCAGCCCAGCCCTGCCCAGACCAGATCCCAGGAGAGAAATGGGTTGGGGAGGAGCAGAGGCAGGATCCCAGGTGGCCTCTAAGGCAGGGACCCGGTGGAGCCCAGGCAGCCCTTCCTGGTCAGTCTTGCTGGCACTCTTGTCTTGCAGCAAACCTCACCTGTCTCAACCTCCTGGTGCCAGGCCTTCTCCACTCCTCTGGGTGCCCAAGGGACCAGGGGCTGCCCTCACCTGGCAACCACGTCATCCCTGGAGTGACGTCACTGCCTAGTGCTCCTTCCCAGCCATTCTCTTAACTGCCCCTCACCCCATCTCCTGCCAGACCATCAAGAATCAACCTACCAGGCCATACCTCCAGTGGTGTCTTTGTGCCCAGGTTTGCAGAAACCCCCTGTGCAGGAGTCACCCCTCTGTCCTAACCTTGGTCTCACAGAGGGTATAGCCTGACCTGACTTGTAAAAAATGATTCGCCAATATTCAAAAAATCAGGGAGTTACATCCTAAGATCCAGATTTCCACCTTCTCTTAAAATATTGGAAGCTCTGGGGGCCCGAGTTCTCATTCCCACATGACAGCAATGGGCCACAGGAGAGGAAAGACCACCATTCAGATGGCTCAGGGCTCTCCAGTTTACCGCTGTCCCTGCCCAGGCCATGTCCCCTACTCACAATCCCTCCCTGATCCCCCGTCAGCATCTCAGTCTGCAACTGTGAAGGGAAAAGGTGCCTAACACGATCATGTAAACATCTCGACTATTGTAGCCACTGTCCCAAGGCAAGCAGAAATGCAGAGAGGGAGGGACAGGGTGCCCCAGAAGTGAGAGCCAGCCCTGAGGGGCAAGGAATCCTGGGGACCAGAGAGCTGCTCCATGTCCTCAGGTGTTCATGGAACTTCATGGTGCAGGTGCCCAGGACTACACACACACACACACACACACACACACACACACACACACACACACACACCACACACACTGTCCAATCTGCCAGCAGAACCTGCCACTTCTCACCACCCTGGTCCAAGCTGCTATTTTCTCTCACCTGGCTGAGTGTAGGAGCCTCCTCACTTCCATTCTTGCCCCACCAGTCTGTCTTCCCCACAGCAGCCAGAGGGAGCCTATTAAATAAAACCTAAGACACGCCTCACGCCTCCTCTGCTCAAAATCCCTCAATACTCCTATCGCACTCAGGTCAAAAGCCGGAGGCTTATGGTGGCCCTGAATGACTGTCCACATTACCTCTCCTCTCCTCCCATGGTCCATCAGCCTTTTCATTGTTTCTGAGCATCCCAGGCACACGGGCCTCAGGGCCTTTGCACTGGCTGTTCCCTCTGGCTGGCTCACTGTAATGCCTCCCACCCCAAATCTTCATGGCTCCCTCCCTCACCGCCTTCAAGTTTCTGCTCAAATGTGACCTCTGTGAGGACCTCCCTGTATACTTTGTCCCCTCCCTGTTTTCTTCCCTCACATGAATCCCTTGAAGCACAATTGTCTACTTATGTGCCCTGTTTGTTGTCTTTTCCCCTCAGTAGAATGGATGGGGGCAAGGATTCTTCTGTTTTGTTCATTGCAAACAGTGCCTAGCACATAGGACGCACTCGATAAATATTTGGTAATTAAATGAACGAATAAATAAATGTGTGAAATGAGGGCAATAACTGTATGAAGTACGCAGAGTGGCTGTGAGGACTGAATCGGATCGTGTGTCTTGTGCAAGGTGTGACCCATGCAGTCAGTCACACAGAGCCCCAAATTTGGGGGTTAGTGCTCTGTGGTTGGCATCTTGCAGTTCTTGATCATTTAATCTTTGAATTTGTAAGTGAAATCTGATAGGACAATGGAGCATGCACCAGAGCAATCTCACCCTCCTACATCCCTTGGATGGGTTCTCGGCCACCCACTCCTTGCCCCCACCCGTCACTGCTGCTGTCCTTTGTCTGGCAGGGGCCTGGGTTCAGGAGAGTTTAGTATCAGTGTGCAGTGGAGTGGCCCAGAGCACCTGTGAGGATTTGTACTAGCTCTGTCTGTTTCCCTGTACCCAAGGGAGCCTGACATCAAATAGCAAATAAAAAAACACCATGACAGGCTGAGAGAGAGAGACCTGGGTAGAAAGGAAATGCCTTTATTCAGCGTTCTGAACAAGAGGCCCTCATTCTGTAGTTGCCCTGGTGTCAAGTACTGACAACTCACAAGTGTTAAGGGCTCTCTCCATGGGAGCTGTTGTTATTCAGAGAAACCCAGCTCAAGCTAGAGAAAGCCCTTAGGATGCTGGGACAGCTGCTGGCCTTTCAGGTGACTGGCACAGGCCAGGAGAACATTCTCTTGTCAGTTGTCTCATCTATGACCTGGGACGAGAGTCCTGTAGGTCTCCCTTCTGGCAGTGACAGTGAGTGTGCACATGCTTTACAAACTTAATGATGGGGAGAAGTGTAAGTGGCGGCCATGGCTCCTGACCCAGAACAGGGATTGTCATGGCTGCTCTGAAGGGTCCCTGGGTCAGGGCTCAATATCTGTCCCCCTGAAATGGTCAAAGGGGATCTAGCTTTAAGCCCTGAGGGATGGATGACAGGGGACCAAGCCTCGATGGTGACTTCAGGTCCAGGTGTCAATAGCACATGAGGCCTTGGTGAGGGCTTCAGACCCTAATGGTAACTTTAGACCAGCCCCTGAGGGTGGCTGCAGATTCTAATGGTCACTGCAAGTCCTGGTAATGGTCTCAGTGGCCTTCGACCCCAGTGGTAGCTGCAGACCTTGGTGACCCGGGAGGCACCAGGCGTTTCATTCCCCTCCCTCCGTCCTCCCTAAGCTCCATCTCTCCCCAGCCTAGAATTTGAGCCATTCTCCAGGATCCACTTAATTAGCCAAGCTCATTAACTCCCACAGGCTTCTCCTCCCCACCTAATTAACTGACTTAATTAGGGCTTGCAGGCCCAGCCCCCTCCTGCTCCTACCCCCGTCTCCTACCCTCCAGGCCCCTGGCTCCGCCAAGCCTCCAGCAGGCAGAGAATGGATAAAGATGTGGCCTGGGCCCCTCCAGCCCCGGGGCCTCCACCTGGCGTCCCTCCCCCAGTCCCAGGGCACCAGGACAGTGCCCCTCTCAGCAGCCCACAGGCGGGAATGGAAATCGGGACAGGGAGGTGGGTGGGGAGAGGGATGGAAATGAGATAAAAAGGAATCAGGTTTCAGGAGTTAATGAGAATGGCTTGTGGTGGATGGGCTGGGCAGTGGGTGGTTAGGGGCCTGAACTCTACAGTCTGCCTGTGGACTGGTTGAGTCTCAGCGTGTGTGTGAACTTCGGTAAACTCCTCACCTCTCTGTCTCAGACACATAACGGTCGCACCCACACTGCAGCACTGTTATGAGGTTTAAGTGAGTTGATATGTATAAAACGCACGGATCTGTAATGGTTACAGAGGTGGGTGAGGACAGACAGAGTTTCCCCGAGAGCAAGGGGCTGGAGGAAGGAGAGGAAATCCAGAGTACGCTGTTCCTAGGTGCCAGGCGCACCCCCAGGCGGGCTCTGGGGTGCCAGAGGTGTCGTGTTCCCACTCCAGGGGTGGAGGAGTCTGGCTTTGTTAGGTCAGGACCGCTAAACTCTGTGCCTCAGTTTCTCCATCTGGGGGAAGGCCTGGCCTTGCGGAAGTACCTGGCATACCCTAGAGGCCTACTAAATGTCTACAGACTCATCCCTGAGAAGGGAGGTGACATGAAAAGCATTTGGGGGGAGGTGCTCAACTGCCCTTCACCTTCCCCAGGGCCAAAGCAAGAAAAGTGGGCTGTGCCGGCAGCAGGCAGGATGCATTCAGATGTAAAGCAGGGCTTCCTGGAGTTGAGGAGTACAGGATCTTGAATGTAGGAAGGAGGAAGAGTATGTCTGAGCTGCTGGATGGGCTCCAGGGGAGAGATGGCCAATCAGCAGCTGCAAGTGAGCGGGAAGGGGTGAGATGGGGCCCTGAACACTAGGATGGCCCTTTATCTACTTAGCTCAGAATTTTACATGTATTGGTGTGATTAGTATCTTCCTCCACTAGACTGGAAGATCCTCAAGGCAAGGACTGTCCACTTAGCCCACCCTTTTATCCTAATGCCATCGTATAGTAGGTGTCCATTAACAAGCGTAAATGCATAAATGAGTGAATGAATGCACACATGCATGCATGCCTGAAACTCAGAAGGAAAGGGGCCCCATGTGGCAGCCCAGGCACTTGCCCTGCATGCCCAGCTATGAGCTGGCTCCTCAGGTGGCCCAAAGAACAACCTCCCCGAGGGGACAGGAGCTAGACTCCAAGGATTCAAGGACTCCTGGGTAGGCTGAGCTCCCTCTTGGGTAGCCTGCCCAAATTGGGATGCTGAGGAACTGGTGATATGGGGGACAGAGGGGAGAATCTTTAATTTACCCCTGCACTTTTAAATACTTTAGAAACCCACATGTATACATAGTGTAAAGAACATGGAGTTGTAAGTGACAGAGACCCAAGTCCAACTGACCTAAGCACGAAATGGACTCTATTGGATTACACACCTGTAAAGTCCAGAGTCTTGAGGCATGGCCGGATCCAGGGACTCAGATGATGGCATGAGGACTGTGACTCTATCTCTTGGTTCTGCTGTCTACTGTGTTGTCTTCGTGCTCCAGGAGGTCTCCCTGGTGGTAGCTCCAGGGAGGTACAACTCCAGGCCTTACATCCCACCTTCTGTCCAACTGGCCCAGCTTGGGGCACAGACCCATCTCAGAAACAATCATTGTAGCCAGGGGCCTGCGGTATACTGATTGGTGGAGGCTGAGTCCCAAGCTCACCCCTAAAGCCTAACAGATAAGCCCCACCATCAGAACCTCTAATGAAGAAGGAAGGGTATGGTCAAAGGATGTAAACTCCCAAAGGAAAATCAGGATTCTGTTGCTGAAAGATGGGGCCAATGATGTTGGATGGCAGAGTTCTACTCCACTTGGCACAGGTGGGCATCAAGCCAGATCCAGGGCCTATTCTAAGAGCTCATCGTTTGTGGCAGACACTGTTCCCCACCCGTAGCTCCCCAGGCCCCCTCCCCACTTCTACTTGGCAGCCCCTCTTTCTCTTCTCTCCGAAGGCCTTCTTTGCTCCAACCTGCTCTGCCCACATCCACAGCACTGCCCTCCCCCCGCAGCTCCCACCAACGACTGCTGACAGGAGCTGGGGAATAGTACGCGTTCTAGGCGTGTCTATGTATGATCTACACGGTCTCTGAGAGCTCCCTACTGGGGTTCGCTGCCAGTTGCTTGAAGTGTTGACCTGCTTGAGAACACACTCCTTGTCACTGCCTTCCTATCTCTCTTCTCCACGCCCCTACTTGGGATCACCTGCCAAATAAACTACTTGCTCTCGAATCTGCTTGTTCAGGGTCTGTTTCTGTAGAACCCAAACTAGGACATCATTAGAGCCAGCCCCCCAGGGATGTGTAGCAGACAGCACTTGTTTCCTTCCAAATGCCTGCAGTCCTGGGGGTGGCTTTGGTGACCCATCCCTGAGGAAAGAGCTGGAATCAAACGGGCTCTGAGTAGCCTTGCCTCTGTTCTGAGGATCCCAGAGGATGTTCCCCACTCCCCTGAAACAAGCACGGGGTGGGGGTGGAGACCTATTAGATCCGCACTCCACAACTTCCCTGAGAAACAGGCACATCCAGCCCTAAGGGGCGCCGGCATTCAGAGCCACCATAGTGGGTACGGATGGCAGGAGGCCAGGCAGTCAAACGTACCTCCCACGCCCATGCCTCTCAGAGTGAGAGATGAAGTCGTTTTAGACTGTTCTTAGACCTGGCTTTAAAAACACACAGAATCGCACAGTGAAAAAGTTATTTCTCCCCCCTCCCCTTGTTTTTCAAGATTCCACTTAAAAATACTTCCATTGAATAAATGTCAACAATTTTGAAAAAAGGTGAAAGAAAATACAGAAAAATGAAAACCTTTGCAGCTCCACAGCTAGAATCAATGTTAACATCTTATCATATTTATGTCAGATATTTTTAATTGAAAAAAGAAAAAAACATGACAGATAAGGATGAATTCCCATTACCTGCCCCGCCCCAATCCCATTTCCTGGATTTCGTCCCCGAGGGCAACCACTGGCATGATTGCAGAGCCTCCTCTCATACCAGCTGGCAGGCTTTCAGCTGCAAGGAAGAGATTCCCTTCAAAGCAGCTCAGAGTACAACTCAGCATCTCTGCGATATTACAAAGCAGGTTCTTCCCTCTCCGCGCTGCCATCGCACTGTACTTCCCATCATCAGTGGCATCCTGCTGGCCGCGGTCACACTTGTATTTTGACACGGGAAGTGGGGAGCTGGTCAGAACTCTTGCTGGAACACTGTTTCTCACTTCAGAATAAATTCTCCAAAAAGGTATTGAGTGATTCAAAGCTCCGTGGCCTCCAGCCGCTGTACATCCGGGGCAGCCCCACCATCTTCTTTCAGATCTTTCTTGGGTTCTGGTGGAACTTGTGGTTTTTCTTCTCGGCAAAAACTTGACCTGTGTTTCCCAGTGGCCCTGGAAGCTCCTGCTCTTCGCTGTCAGGAGCTTCTGTAAGCTTTGCCCCAAATCTCATCATCTTCAGCTTTCTAAACCTGATCAGCTCTCCGAGCTACTCAGTCACCAATGTCACCAGGGGCCCTGATCATGCTGCATGAGCTGGTCACCAGCAGCAATGTTCTGGGTATGATGGTGGCTCTCCAGAGGAGGGGATTCTTCCTGTATAATGAGACCATTGTAACGCAGACCAACAAGCCAGGAATGCCTTCTTTCTGTCATGGCTGGGGACATGAGCAGTAAGGAGCATCAGAGAACATAGAATACACTGGGGAAATCCCCAAACACCATCATTTTCCCCCAGCGTGGAGACTATCAATATGGCTGAAACAATGTCCTAACAGAGCACTTTCGGAGTTCCCCAAACTCATACAGTTTGAAACGTTATGATGTGTAGGTTCTAGAGGACAGGGATTCTATTGTGATTTCTTCCCCATCCCCCCAACAGTAGCAGAAACTCTGACACATCAGTGAATATAAAACGTAGCCAAAGGGAAGGTGCATAATGATCAGAAGTCATGGGTTCCTGGCCTCACATCTTCTTTGTGCAGGAGGCTGCTACTGTCCGCACAGGAGCATGAGGACATGCAGTACTAAAGAGGGTTGTGGGCTCTGGCCAGAGGAAATCTAAGTGAAGATCTCGGTTTTCTGATGTTTCTTCTGTGTTGCTATGGAAATCATAGCCAAGTTTTATCTTTGTGTTCTGTTATCTAAATTACACCCATGGAGACCTTCTCTGGAAAGGCAACTATTGCTGTGGATGCTAAACTTTGAGCTGGCAAAAGTGGATTATCCCTAGGTGTTAAGGGAAAAGAACTAGCATTACAAACATCTGCTTCAGTTCCTCTTCAGATATGTTGTGTTGGTTCGGTCATCCGAGAAGCAGGCTAAGATGGGGTCAGATGCAAATCTTGGGTAGAATGCTTGGGAGGAAAAATAGGAAAGGAGCCAGAGGAGGCTGGGGAAACCATCAGACTGCAATAGATCTAACATTTGTAACAAAGAAAGAGAGAAGGAAGGAAGGAAGGAAGAAGGAAGGAAGGTAGAAGAAGGAAGGAAGCATGAAGGGTGAAGGAAGGTTGAAGGAAGGATGGAAGGAAGGAAGGAAGGAAGGAAGGAAGGAAGAAAGGAGGGCAGGGAGGTGGGATAGGAGGAGTCTTAGACTGCAGTGAAATGGTAAGAAAGTTTCTACAAAGCCAAGGGGAGTCCTTGATCCAAAGTTGCCCATCAGAGAAGCCCTGTGTCTCCAAAAAGTCTCTGCTGCGCTCAGTTATTGCCTCCTGTCAATCCTAGAGAGACTCCAGGCTGCTGCCCTCAGCAGTCACAGTCCTTGCATTTTCACGGCTGCCACATCCCACCCCTCATGCCATACAGCTTCTCTGTGGATGCCGAGAGCCACTCTTTCTAAAGGGAAACTTCGAAGAGGGAGGTTCTCGGTAGGAACTACGGCTCCCCTCCCCCTCACTGCACTTGACCTCAGGGCCATAACTGGTAGCCATCGTTTCCTCCTTCCACTATCCATTCTCAATTATCCACACCCTCAACTGTCACCTTAGCGGGTATTGAGGGGCCACCTAGTGGTATGACGCAACGCTTCAGTCCTGAGGGGACACTGGGTTCCACATTCTAGTATTTCTCCCTGCTCCCACTTTGTAAAAGCATCCCCGCTTTCTTCTAGTAACTGATCAGGGTACTTCTAGTAACTTCTAATAACTAAGAGTCAGTTACTGAGGGTCTAGTAACTTCTAGTAAATGAGGGTCAATTACTACCGCTAGAACAGTGATTCCTCTTCTTGCCTGCTGGCCCCAGAACACATGGAGTCCCGTGTTATTTAAGCAGCCGCAGCTTAAATTTTCATGGAACTCTTGCTATGCTCCGATAAGAGTAAGCCCCCTTTGGGGACCAGGACTTCCTACCCTGCGGAGCTCAGGGTGGGGAGATTTGACTACCAGATGTATTTGGGCAAAACTTCACTAATCACATTGGTAGTAATCAAATCCTCCGTTGAGAAATCAGGGAAGACCTCTGCAGAAGGTGGCCTTGAACTGTGTTACCCTTGTCAACTATGGCTGGGAGCATTTCAAGGCCTGATTCTACCTCTGCCCCTCTCCAGACTTCATTTTCCTCACCTGTAAGGAGAGGAAAGTGCTCTCTAAATTCTAGTGTTCCGAGACTCGGTTGTTAGACACAGGACGACGTTCTCTTCCTTCTTCCTCCCTCTACTGCTGGCCCAATAACTCATACTCCTCCATTAGTTTATTTTGGACAATAAGGCCTTACTTGACTTTTCTAATCCTCTATTCTCCATTAGTTTGTTTTGGGCAATAAGACCTTACTTGACTCTTCTAATCCTCTACCAGAACGAAGTTAGGGTGAAATTCGAAACTTGAGAACATTGGTAGGACAGGGAGGGGTGAGAGAGGGAAGGGAGATATAAAGGAGGTGTCTTAGAGGATAACTTGTTTGGGGAACAATGTTCTAGACAGAGGAGGAAATAAAGGAAGGCACAGAGGTATGGGAAAGCAGATGCTCTAGGAACACCAGCTGAATGGAGAAGAGGGGGTCTCAATAGGGGGAAGGTAGGAGGCTCCAAAGGCAAAGGGGTTTGAAAACCAGGATAAGAAAGTTAGATTTTTACCCTAGATGTAACAGGAAGTCATTGACAATTTTATGTAGAGGAGCAACCCAATCTACTTTTTATTTGACAGAGCTGATGATCACACAGGACTTGGATTCTAGAAAAAGATTCTAGGCAGAGGAAGGAGGGAGACAAGTTAGGATCTAAGGCAATGTTTTCACTAGCAGAGGTTTCATATTGATGGCCCAGAGGTGACGCTTAGCCCCAAAGAATGTTTCATTTGGCTCGTTCAGTATTTCTGAATTTGGGGAATTAGTTTCAAACATTTAAGTGGAGGATTTTATGTTAGAAGATGGATTCCCTGCTTCTGTTGGAAAATCATCTATCCACACAGGACTCACAATGCTGATTTGCTTCATCTCCATCACTCCCTATCACCTTACACCTGGCCCCAGTCACTAATTTATGTGACCTATAAGTACTTGAGCTTGCAAGTACACCTGGCTCTAAAACTTCTAGAAATAGGATGATTGGGAAGAGTATGGTGGGTGGAGAAAGCAGCCCCAACTAAGAGTTGGAAGAAATAGGGAAGATGCAGGGTGTTTTGGGGGCTTTTTCCTTAGGGAAAGTGTGGCTGGGTCTGCATGGATAAGGCTGAGAGACAGATGTGCTGGGAAGATGTGCTGTCCTATTTTATCTCCATTTTCATCCACCTCACTTCTTTCCAGGCCACCAATGTCATTAACCAAACAGACAATACTCCTTCACACCCAAGTGGTGCCTTTGCACATGCTGCTCCCTCTGCCTGGAATCCCCTTTCCTTCTTTTTATCTGGTGAGCACTGTGCATCCTATGACTAGTCACTGCCATTTACAACAGCGGTCCAGAACAAGTCCTGGGCTTGCCATGACCCCAGAGCCCCAGTTTATGACCTCTTTCCTGAATAGACTTAGTTCTCTGCAGTCTTGCTCAAAATACGATAGATGATGGACAGACGGACAGACCAACGGGTGAATAAATGCATATCCGATTGCAGAGCTTGAATATTTCCCTCCTTGAAACAGACACAGGCTCCGCCCCACAAGAACAGACTGGGACAGTCTGGGACAGTCTGGTCCCGCAGGGGCCAGGAGGGTTGGACCAGGTGACCCTCTCAGACTCCCCAGAGTCCTCTCTAACCTCTTTCTCTCCCCCTCGTGGGCTCTGACCTAGAAAAGACCGGAGGTGGGAGGATAGAAGGGAACCATAGGCTCTAGGACCCAGCGCGGCCGGAAGGCTGGGTGGGGGCGCCGCGCGCCGCTCGATCCACGCGAGGAGAATCTGCGCCCCGCGGTGCGCGGCGGGAGAGCGCGGCGGGAAGGAGAGCGGGGCGGTGGGGAGAGGGAGAGGGAGAGGGAGAGAGAGAGAGAGAGAAAGAGAGAGAAAGAGAGAGCGCGCGCTGGGACTAGTGCGCGTGCGCAAGGGCGCGCGCCAAGCGGGGCGGACAAAGGGGCGGGCGGCGGCGCGCGGGCCGGAGGGAGGAGCCGCGAGACAGTCGGGCAGGTGCGCGCGGGCCGGAGGGCGGAGCCGCGATGCCGCGATGGAGCGCAGCCCGGGCGGGCGCCGGGGCTGGGGCCCGAGCACCAGGCGGAGCGCGAGCCGGAGCCGCAGCCAGTGCCCGGACCAGGCCGGGGTCTGGAACCGCAGGGCCGGGCTGCTCGTAGCGGCGGCGACGGAGCCCCCCAGCGGCTGAGGGGCTTCCTCCCAGCCCCTTGCCGGTGGCCGGGACTCAGCAAGTCCCCGCAGCCGGGGATCGCGGGGATCCCCCACCAAATCCAGGACCCAGAGACCCCCCAAGAAGGCGGGGGCCCCTCTAAGTCCAAAACAAAACGACTTCCCAGCCGGGGAAGGCGAAGAATTCCTCCGTATTCAGAAGATAGCGACGTTCCTATGGTGCCGCGAAGATTCCCCCTCTTCAATCTGGGCCCCCCCAAGACCTAGAACGCAGTGATCCC